>NC_053517.1:16762500-16920000 GCF_016920715.1 Anopheles arabiensis
TTCCACCACCGGCAAGGTGACAATGTGGACCGCGATAATTGAAGTTAATTTTTCCCAAAAGTCTACCCGCTGGCCGCTACTGGCAAAAAGGCACCAGAATGCATCCAGAAAGCGGGGATGCACTGTTTTTGTCGATTGATCTTTACACAATCTGCAATCTTTTAAATGCTGCAAAAAGGAAGCAAAGGAATTGTGTGTGAACGAGCAAAAATACACACACCCGAACCCTTGCTCACCGTGGTTGCGTTCGTAATTGTTTGTCATCCTCGTTTGTACCATACGATCGTTCCCGATCGGGGAATTAAAAATAAAATCGAGCAATCGCTCAGGGCGATCGCTCAGAGGGGTAAGCATTTAGAATTTCCAAAACATTCGACAAGTTTCTCACTTGCCAGCAAGGTAAGGTGTTTTGTGGGAAAGGGGAGAGTTTTTTGTTGTTTGTTTGTTTTGTTTTACGCGTGTTGAGCGTTTGTCATCGTCCGTTTGATTTGTCATCCGGTCCTTACCATTTGCCACCATTTCGTTCGATCGATCTCGGTGACGCGCGCGTAGTCAGCTTTAGCAAAGTGTTGATAGTGTTGATAGCGAGAGACAGTGTTGCAGTACAAATATGAGAAGAAAACAAAACGATAAAGCTAAGCATTTCATTCAGCGAATTTCAGGCAATACGTTTTCTCGACCGATTACGGAGGTTTTACGGAACTGCACCTTTAAGCACGGAAAAGCGATCGAAAACAACAAAAAAACACACCACTTGGTGCTGCATATTTTAGAATCGTTTAAATTGCGACGAGCCGATCAGACTCCAGAACCAGCATGATCAACGCACACACGCTTGATCGCTTCGTTCGTAATGGATTTGGATCTTCCGTGACCTAAACCCCCCACCATCCATCGTCACTTGGAATGTTGCGCCAAAGCCCCAAAACGCACAGCACAACACTCATCATCAAACCGGGGGTCTTGGGTTTTAAAAATATGCAACCCCGAATGATGAAGGCAACGATGGGAGGAAATTAAAGCAAGACACACAATCGAACAGCAACAAAAAAGGGGGAACACGCGAAAGGTGAAAAAATCCTTCCACCGCACGAAAATCCTTCCTTGCGGGGACGGGGAGTGAGCATCGCCGCGATCAGACATAACAAGCGTTTCGAAGGGCAGGAGTCAATGAGTTTTGAGCGCGTTTCAAAGTATTTTTCGATAAACATTCCACACCGTCGTTCTGAGCAGTTCACCCCGGACTGAAAGGGTTTCCCCGCTCCCGTAGGGTTTGGGGGATTGCCAAGTTGGGGGGGGGGGAGAAGTTTAATCACCTTCCGAATAAGTCCCAGGAACCGCCGACTGTATGTGTGTGTGTGTGTTTGGCGTTAACGTTGAGGGCCTTGGGCACGGGAATCAATCCGGTTATTCTTCAGTTCTTTCCCGTAAAATGTGAAACGCAAAACGCGATTCCTTTGCCAAATCCTTCCCAAACTGTCTTCAACCCAATGGCATGAGTGTGTGTGTGTGTGTGCGTTGATGTGTGTTTGCGTTCAGGTGGATACGGTGGATAAAATTCAGTTAGAAGTTGAGCGAAATCCGCACACGAAACCAGCACACGGACACACTTTTAGTGTTTCGGTTGCTCCAAGAACACCTTTATTTCGAGGGAAAAGAAGCCATGAAGCACATGGTGGCAGCAGTGTGCAAAATTCTCTTGTGCCACATTCTCCAAATCGTACCCGAACGATTAGCATAGCTCGAGACGCACAGCGATGGCCGATTGGACCACGAGAGGTAATGGGCTGTCAGCCACCATTTTGAGGGAATGAAACGAGCATTTAAGCAGCGAACTGTGTGCCTTGCTGAATCCATTTCGGGATGACGCTACCCATGCTCATTTGCTAGCCTCCCTCCCCTAAGGTAAGAGTTGGTCGACAAATTATGAAACCTCCTCCACCTGCTGGGGAGCACAGGTGAATCAAATAAACTTCAACGATAAATGTTATCAGGTGCGCACAGTTTATTCGGGCATCAGCCACTAAACAAAAAAACGAAGGGTACTTCAAACGAGGACGACGCCTGTACCTCATAAACAGTCATCGCTTTTTTATGCGATATCCCTATGCGTCCTATGTTTCCAAACAGAGAGGTTTCCAACGAAAAATGACACAAAAACAAAACACAATGTCATCTTCTCGCCAAAGCCATAAAAAAACCCTTTCAAAAACCTGTGCAATCGCGTAGAAGCTGTCAAGTGCTTTTTTGGGATCGTTTTTTTTTGGTTTTGTTTTGCCATAAACATAGACAATAACGACGCTTGGGCTTTGGGTGGCCCTTTCCCTGTTTCGGTGCAAATTGGCTCCTGGACGAGGGGGTGGAAGTGTTTGGGGCGGAAATTTATCTGCCGGTGACAGATATGGAACCGTCCATTGAACATAAACCAAAGCACACTAGATGCTCTAGCGTTAGCTCATTTCCAAAATGTGTGTGACGACGACGACAACGACGACGTCGACTGTGCGAGGTGGGTGCTACACGTTCACATCGGAAGGGTTTCCTCTTCCATACCTGGGGTGGAGGTTGTTGCTGCTGATGTTGATTCGTTTTGCAGCACACGGAGCATGAGCGTTGAAGCGCTCTGTAGTGTCTCGTCTGCCATCGGCCGTGGTTCCCGCAGGTCGTCCTTCGACGAAACCGAACGGACGGTTCCGGACGGAAAGATACAACCGAATGAAAACAAAGCAAGAGGGAGAGAGAGAGAGAGAGAGAGAGAGAGAGCGAAAAAAAAATCCGCTGATATACAGGTAAACCTGTTTTCCCAAAAACGTTAGAAAACCACGCAAGAACTAACGAGCTGCTCTTTGGTGCTGGTGCCCCATGGGGAGAGGTGTAAGAGCAAAACGAAAAGAGGGGGGGGGGGTGGAGGGTGTACGATCGAACTCGAAATGAAATAAATTATTCTTGCCCATTTTGTTTGGGCCGCCTGCGATTGACGGCACACACTGGGCTTAGCTGTAGGAGGTTTGCAGGGGTTGAAAGGAGGTTGGGGTGTACCACAGCACAGTGGTGTCCCCCCTTTCGTACAAAAAATAAGAGGAACCAAACGTCGTCCACCGAAAAATCAGCCCCCCCCCCCTTCGAACGAATTCGTGTAGTGTTTCATTGTGTTCTTTATTTATTTATTTTGTGTTTTCATGGGGAGCCTCTCGTGTATGTGTGACTTTTTTTTCATCATTTGGTTTGGCCTGTTGTGCCTCCTTCTCTGCCTCTCTGTCTCCCCCTTTGAGCTTCGTGTCTCCGCCAATATTTATATGCCATATTCCCTTCCCTGATATCGTTTATCCTTTATTGTGTCGCGAGGTTGCTTTTTCTACCTCAACGCGTTTGGCCTGGGTTGTGTGTGTGTGAATGTTGCCTCTTGGAAGTATATTCAAATGTACATTCGATATTCTTCGCCGCCGAAACAGAAGATTCTGTTTTGTTTTTTTGTTGCTTTTTTCCGCCTCTTGAGAAGAACGCCTGTTCCACGACCGAAAAGCCCACAGCGAGAAGACAGCCCGGTGTGCTGTCTCCGCTGTGCCGGGGCGCGGTGGTTTCGGCTTGATTCATTCTCCCCCCCCCATCCGCGCTCATCTACGCGGCAGGTCATCGGCCACCGCCCAAACCCCCGGCTGCCCTGCGCAGTGCAGCTAGTGGCACCGCGGTGAGGACAAAAACCCCATTACCGGATCGTTTCAATATTCGCCCCTCGGCTCGAATTTCAAAAACCTCCGAATCGAATCCATATTTTATGTCCACCCCAACACCCCCCAACACCCCATTTGAATGACTGGCTGGGTGTCGCTACTGCTGCCTGAGTTTCAAATGCGAAGTGAGCTCAAGCAGCGCAGACACATAAACCATCTGATTCGACGTTCCAGGCTTCGGGGCGAACGCTTTATTAAGGTTGATTAAAAAGCGCAATACAAGAGCCAAACAAAAAAAGAAAAAGGATGAGAACCACCGTGAAACCGTTGTTCGCAAATCATTCGTACACACATTAAAACGGTTCCACCATCGGCAGCAGCCACCCCCGATCCTGATTGCATGTAATCAAGCGGGTAGCGGGGAGAGAGCGGGATGTTAAAATTAAGCTCCACGAGCGGAGGTGGTACATCTCACCACCCGCGAAGTAGTGTGCACGCACAGCATTAAAAGGTCCTTCTTTCACCGTTCCTTTCTTTAAAATTCGTGCCTCAACCTACCATCCGCCCGTTCGGTAGGGTGAGCGGGTCCAATTTGTGCGCCCAATTAATTGTCCCCGCGATAATTCGCACCGGCAGCAGAGTAGGGGAAAACCGGGCGACAGAACAACATCTGGAAACGCACAGCTCACAAATTACTGCGTGCGCAAACAGTTATGCACCGTGGGGCTCGCGAAGAAGGAAGCTGTGTGATGGTGTCCTGGCTGCAAAAGTGTCTAAACTAAAACCTTTTTCTCACACAAGCACACACACACACGCACACCGGCAAGGGGAAAAGGTTCCTTAGCTCTGCGTCATATATTCGTATTTTTTATGACATTCCCATGCGCACCCCCGCGCCGTCGCTGCCGCTGGCGCGGGAAGTGATAATACACGGTTCCGGCCACTCAAAGCAAAAGCCTCCCCACATATGTGCGTGTATGAGGCTGAGTGGCTGCTCGTGTTGGTCATAAATCGGAGGATTTTATTGATCCCTTCCTTGATGTCCTTTTACCGTGCTCGGGCGATGCTGCGGCAAGCCAAACGCCAATGGTCCGGACCAATTTTAACGAAACCTCATCCTCATATCAGCGTGCCATGGAGAACCATGCCAGGGAGATAAAAAAGCATACCCGATGGACCCGATGGTCCAGGAAGGAGAGTAGCAGCAGCAGCAACAAAAAATATAATGGAACTACATATTTTTAACATTAGTAGACAACCGCACCATCTCCCATCGACCAAGCGCACACGCGCGAATCTAATCAGAAAAAAAGGAGACTCCAGCATTGGAGTAGCCGTCATCGTTGAAAGCCTTGTGGTTTTGTGTGGGAGCTAAACGAAAAGGAAGGAAAAAAACACACACAGACACGTATTCTATCGCACACAGAAACAATTGAAAGATGATTTTTCATCCCCAACTGTGCGGTGGTGTATCAACCGCACAGCCGAGAGCGACACCTCCAACCTTTGTATGTTGAGTCGAGGGACTCGAGAGCGCAATCAGCGATCGAGCGACTACGGTACCGGTTCAACAAATTGCGTCGGTACATCAAAGTGTCATTTGTGAGCGTTGGTGAGGAAAGGAAGGGGTGACTTTGCCTCCCCACAATACACACACACCCATACACATAGGGCCGCTGGTTTTGCTACTAATATTATTATTGCAATCAATCATCGAGGCTCAATCCGATCACGATCCGACGATGCAATCGACGATGCTTGTCACACAAGGCTGCTTTCAATTGCCGGATAACGTGCAAGTTGGATGGAGGGTGGGTGAAGGGACAAAATCCACCAACAGCTGATCAGTTTGCACTGATAAGTGGAGGGAAAGAACTCCACCAATCCCTTCACTTTTGCTCGGCACTGTTGTACTCTGTTTATTGATATTTATTTTCATACATGTACATGTACACACACACATGATCGTGGTGTAGTGGCACAGGGGGGGGGGGGCAAATGGGGAGACGCGTCAATAGCGTCTACAAGCGGTTGAAGGGTCACCACCGCTATCACTACTGCCCAATTCGAGGGATTATTTGATTAGTGTCGCAGCCGGCGGCGACGGCACAAGGAGTGGCGCCAGCGTCAGACTTGGTGTAATGACGCCATGATGACTTATGGAAAATGGAGGCGATTTCTTGTCTCTCTCCCGCCTGAAAGCGATGAGGTTTGCTTCTCAGAAATTCGTTTGCAAGTCGTAACAAACCTCCAACATGCCAGTCGGGATTGATACGCGAATATGTTCGGTAGTCAACCTGGTTGTGTCTGTGTCTAACAGGCAACACCATTTCCAACGTATTTGTACTCCCTGGTGGTCTGTGCTGCTTGGTAATTGTTTATACGGGATAAATTCTCACCTATTTCTGTTTAGAGACCACCTTCAAAAAAGCTCGCTTTAATGTATCTCCACGTAGCATCAAAACAACAACATTGCGAACAACATTGTGGTGTGCTCCATGGCTGGCGGGAAGGAATGCTTGTTCTCCCATGCCGGATCATACGAATCTCTCCGTTTCCCTTCCACACAACGGGGGTTTGATCCTCTCGTGAACAAAGTATGAGGAAGAAAATAATTTACGACTCATCCATCGCTCTCCCCCCTCAAAACTCTCGGCTACAAATTGGGCAGAAAAGGCAAGCTCCCCAAAAAAAGAAAGGGAGCAACAAAAAAAACCAACACCCCTTCACTAGAGCAAACAAAAGAATCAAACCGAGAACGCAGCACACCACCGCGCACCGTCTCGGGGGCCACTCCAAACTCCCACAATCCGGGGGTGTAATTAAAATGATAATGAAATGTATAACAGATTAGTGGCACGAATTTGTTGCAGTAAAATTAATTAACATTTTCATGACTAGAATTTCATTTCACCAATTTTCTATTCCGGTGCGCACTCCGGCTGCGCGACTGTTGCCCTGCTGCTGCTCCTTCTCTTCCGATGGGTGCTGCCCTCTCTGGTCTGTTTCGTTGTTCTGCGTTTTTTTTTTCTATTTCTTCGCTGTGTGGCCGCGCGGGCTGCGTTCCGGAAGAACAGTTTTACCGCGCACCGGCCAATGGTCAATAAATGGGTGCTGCGGGATTTCCCCCGACCCCGCAAAGGTGTGCGTTCTATGGTTCAATTCGGTTCCTTTTAGCTGCGTAACAGCGGTAGTTTAGGGGTGTGTGTGAGTGTGTGCGCGCGCGCGCACACGCACAAAATGCCATCCCGGTCAAACGGGCGGCCCCCGTCGAAAGGAGGACCCCGTGCGACCGGCTTGGTTGCGTTTTCGGAGGGAGGTAAAAGCGAAGGAATTGAAATAATAATAAAAAAAGCCGTTCAAGTCGAACGCACGCCAAGCTGCCGCACCAAAGCGCGCCCGTTTTCAGAACGGTGCTTTTTGTCCTCTTGCCCACCACCACCATGCTGCCCGGTGCAGCATAGTAATGTTTTAAGAGCCTACTAGCCTCCTTATCGGTCGCGCTGAATCTACCTCATGTGTGTGTGTGTTCGTGTTCCGTTCGCTTTATTGGTGGAGGATCCCCGCTTGCAACTGTCTTTCCATGGCAAATGCTCCATTTTTTCCTTTGCTGCTCTCGGCAACGGACAATTGACGGGACCGGCTATCCAGGGGACCGACGGCTTGCTGCCTCGGTGCACAAATGTCCCAATTGATGCTAATAAATACACCGCCACACACACACCGAGGCGCGTTGTGGAAAACCCTTCCCGCGGGCTAGGGTGAACAGGTGAAAGAAAAACGGCAACAACCGATGATCGTTTGCTGGCGCATTGCTTGCGTGTCGAAGGGAGGGAAGGGTTCTGGTAAAGAGCCTCGAAGAAAGGGCCCAGCGAAAGGGAACGGACGAATTCAAAGAGCAAGGAAGAAAGGTAAAAAAAGACACGACGGTATGTGTACATTTATTGCTGCCCTTTTGATGGACAGATACAAATTCTAATTTCATAATTAGAAACTGATAGGGAAATGGTTGTGTTTTTGTTTTGTTTCGTATCGTTCGAGGGATACAGATGGAACGGGGAGGGCAAAAACGCTTCACCGATAATATGAAGATAATTGTTTTAAATAAAAGTTAATGTGTCTGTAATATGCGGGCTGCGTCCTCTGCCCATAATCGGAGAGTTAACGTTTTAATTCGCTTTTTCGTTTAATTGTAGGTTTGTATCAACTATCAACACTTTGTTAATTACGCACGCTGACGATGATCGACGGAACGCATTGCGGTGTGCAATGGGTGATGAAAGACCGCGAAAATAGTAAGTAGTATTAGTAGTTGTATGGTTTTGTATGATTAAGTATCCTATTTTTTTTTATACTGAAGCTTCAACAAATCGTTCCAAACTTAGTTCGTTTTGATTGTACTATATTGTTCTGACGTCTTTTGTATTACAACAATTGTAAATTACCACCAGCAGCCTCGGGGTGGGAGTAGTCGATCTCTCCTGTGAGACCTGTCTGGTGGTAAAGTAAGAAAAAAACCTTTTTTCCGCAAGTTGACAAAAATGAAACGAAACGTCGCAGCAGACGCTCGATCGATAAATACCCAGCATCATCGGGCGAAACACAGCCATCACTCCACGAATGGGGCAATTGTCCACGATCGAGACACTGCACTGTGGGAGTGATTTTGGGTGTGTAAACAACAAGAGAAGATCACCGCTTAGAAACACGGCCAGTAGTACACACCGTACACGCTTCTTGGGTACGTTGGTGTCGGGCCCCAGTAAGGCAGCGAAATAAAAATATACATAAAACATCAAAAATCAACACTCCCAATGGGTACGGGCGTGCGGGATAGCTGGGTTGGACAGGGGCCAGAAAGTGTCTTAAAAAAGTGCATCTTTCTTCAAAACCCTTCATTGCTGTCGCACCCTTTCACCACCATTGGTCGTTCTGTTTGAAGCTGTGTGTTTTGATGCTTTAGTTATTTATTATTTTCATGCTTTTCACGAAGAAAAGGAATGTCAGAAAGTTCGAAGATTGGTTGGTTGTACGAGTAAACTTCGAGTGGAAAATGTAAAACGTCAGTCGTTTGAGGGGTGTGTTTTTTTTTGTGTGTGTTTGGTAGGGGTAGTACTTACTTTTTCAAGCTCTAATAGATGAAACCTTAGAACTTGAATTGCTTGCACCATCTAGAAATGGGGTGGGGAGAGGGGAGAGAAGAAAATGATAACACATTCCATTAGTACACGATACAGTACAGTCCGATTGTCCGGCGGCTAGTGGTATGACCTCATTCACTGTGCGGAAGGACAAACAAAATCCCTTAACCCCTGATCATCTGCAGACAGCGATGTGTGGTCATATTACACTAGCGAACAATGCGCTCTATACAGATAGAAACCCCCAACCCATCTACCGACGGGGATGATACTTACAAGTGAGTCCACTTCGGGATCTGCTACGTAGTAGGGTTTTTCTTGCCGAATCTGTGAAAGAGGGAGAGAGAGAGAGAGAGAGAGTGGTTAGGAAAAAATGGTAAGAAACATATAGCAAACATGTCCGCGATAACGGGAGGCGGTCTTAAAGATATGTACTACAGCGAGACCGAGTCGAGAGCGAACGTAAGAGTGTGTACGGCACTATCAGCGGAAGCAATATCAGGTAGGTGTGATTTTTGGTAGTCAAACAAATACGCCCTCCCGCATCACACCACAAGCGTGCCCTTTACGCAAAGAGGAACGATTGAGCCGTATACGAACACACAGACGGTTAGGAAAATCAACCGGTGGCCATCCGTTTTTTTTATGGCACACCAGACTTCATGGATTTATGACCTCAATCTTCCCAAAAAAGAAACACAGTCACACACACACTCCAGCAGAGAGGAGAGGCCGCCTGTACCGCCTTCTTGTTGTGGCTCCTTAACGGCAACCCATCGTAAAAGTCATGAGTCATAAAATTATCAGCGCACACACAGTGGCACATTCCAGTCGCGGCGGTACTAGCGCGATGATACACAGAATGATTTGTTATTTTGATTCCTACTCTCGTGGTCTTTGTGGTTTTTTTTGTTCTGCGTTCTTTGTCTGCGAGGAATTTGTCTTTCAAGCTGTTATCTGCGCAAGGATATTCGATCGCCTCTCGTGCTCGCCTTAAAGCCGTGCTCGGCTGGATGATGTTGACGTTGATGCCTTCGAGCGTGGTGGTTCCTTATCCTGGCCGAGAGCTAATGCTCTTTAACAACCTTAATCGCATCAATTACAGGGCGAAACAAAAAAACAACGAGAATCCGATGGCTGGCTGTACCGATGTACCTTTGCTCACCGAGTCGTCTGTGACGCCCGTTTGTTGCGAAATCACGATTTATGGGGTATCAGCCACTGCCTGCCCGATGGTGGGGGAGGATAGACTTTACCACTCACAGACACAGCCCATTCAATTTTTTCTTCATTTTGACTGCACCAGAACATCTTCGAATCGTAAGCATCCGAGGCTGGCGAACGAGCTAAAGGGCGGTCAAAATGAAAAGAGTCATTTGTTTTGATAACAAAGTTTTTCCTCTCCCCAAAAGTAGCATGCACACTAATGGACTAGCTTTCTCGTTTTTTTTTGGCTACAATTTGACGGAAGTTTTGCTCGGCACAGTTGCAGAAAGTATCATTAGGGTGAAATGATTAGAATTTAAAGTCGGTACGTTCTGGTGTGGCAGGAAATGTGTACTGCTGCAAGATGGACGGAAGTCATCAGTGGTTTGTTATGTTTAAGAACAGGAGTACAAGCAAGCAAGGAAAAAAGAAAAACGACCACTCCTTGCAGCATTCAAGTTTGGAAATTGCATTTGCTTCCTTTTAAAGCATATCATTCCGGTCTGCTGCCAACTGAACCAACCGACCAGACCAGTGCGAAGACCTTCAGCAAACAGGTGATTAAGGTACTCGGCGAGATGCTGAAACGTGGCCTGGGTGTGATCTCTGGCCGAGACGGCATCGGACACTGCCCATTGCCTCCGGACTGTCCATAATAATATGCCCCCTTAATGGTCATTTGCTACCGATCGAAATGGAGCCTTTAACTGTCCTGGCTCGCCCACAGCGATACGACTCTTTTGGGGCTGAGCAAAAAATAGACAGACCAACTGATGATGGCCATCTTCGCAACCCCAAGATATCTCGAGCAAATTGTGTCCTGCTCATTTCCGGAGTAATATCTTTCTTTTCCCGCACGAGTGGGAAGCAGTCGTTGTCGGTAGGAAAAACACAGATTTAGATACTCCTGCTCTAGTGTGTCCCGTAACGACCGTATCGGTCGGTCTCATCAACGCTTCGTTAAATACGGACAACGATGTACCAAAACGCAAAATGGCTCCCAGCCAGCCGGCCCGATACGACGCACAGCCCCGCCTGCAAACAGTGTGCCACCAGCAAACCAGCTCTCCTCCACACGAGCATATTATTTCACAGTTCGCCTAGCACGGGCTGTCGACCCCGACCTCGCCCCCCGGCAGCTCCAATTGTTGGCCACACGACAACGTTGGGACGGAGGTTCTGGTCTGCTGGCCTGCTGCAAAACAGGAAACAGAAATAGGCCTTCAAGTTGAAGTGTGCGGTTCCCGGTATTGCTTTTCCGTTGCACGGCCGCCCTCTTTTTTTTCTCGCTCCTTCCGGAAATTAAGGAAACCAACAAGGATCGGTGAGCAGGAAGAAAAGAGGCACAGGTACCACCGCCCTTGCCCCCCCCCCCCCCCCAGCTTTGTGCCATTTCCATTTGGGGAGTACATTTGTGTTGTCTACGTTTCCGCCATCTGCTGGCAGGAAAAATAACTGCCAGTTACGCAATAGGAAAACGTTGCGCTCTGCCCCTGTTTGCCGTTCCCGTAAATGGGGGGGGGGGGAGGGTTTGCTGACGCAAACGACATACGCAGGCAGAAACGCTGCTGTAAAGAAAGTGACAGTTTCTGCCTTCTTCTTCGTATCCTGTGTGCCCCTTTTGTGTGACTGTGTGTGTGTGTTTCTTCAATGATACGGTAGAATGAAATGGGGTGAATGGGGAAGTATTCCCCCCCTCCAACCGTTATGACTGCAAAAGGAAACATCCGGATCATTGTTAGGCGAAGGAAACGGCATGCCTATCAACGGCGCAAGAAAAGGGGCCCACACCGTGGGGTAACCTGCCACCAAGCGACCAAGGAAGGAAAATGGGTCCCCCTTCGAGGAAGTTGGAGATTTGTACGCCGCCTTGCAGTGTTATGGAGCGACCGGAACTAGAAGAAAGGCCGACAAACGATAACATTCGCCAAAAACCGCCCGGCCGAAATTGCCAAATTGGCACAAGAGGTTCTCCCGTGCGCGCTCTGCCCAATCGTCGCTTTTCCGAGTGAGCGTGTGCGTTACGATTTGGCGAGAAGGAGTAGAAGAAGTAAATAGAAAAAAAAAACTCCCAAACCATTCGGACACAACGAACCGCATCCGAAATGTGCCGGAACATACGCAGCGGGACATCATCATCATCGTGCGCTGGCACACGGATTTGCGGGTGGTGGGGCCGGAGCAGGGGTGGGCCATAATAATGCACGGGTCAGTGAGCCGGTGGATTGGCATTGGCACTCGTGCTTCGGGGTGTACACCGGGCCGTAGTGTAGCGTACAAATTGAAGGTAAATTGACAAAGTCGAAGGGCTACTCCTACTGGGACAGGGAAAAAGTTGCTGTATATGGCACTACGGGCACTTCAACCCTCCCGAAAGTTAAAGGGAATCTTGGAATTCTTAAACCAAAAAAAAAAAAAAAAGGAAAAACAATCTCCCCATTTTATAACGAAATACAAAACACAACACAATTCACGACTATTTTATTTCATAACTTCTTCTACCACCCCCATCAGCACCAACAAACGGGAAGACGCACATTGGAATGGATTTTGGGAGTTATACGGGCATTACGGGAAGGGATTACTTTGATGTGTACCCGACGATGAGGAGGGGGGGAGGATACGAAAAATATCCTTTTTTGTGTGTGTGTTTGGGTGTGTGTTTGGGCATGAAGGGGAGTCGGCTTATGTGAGGCTTCGTTGATCCCCTCGGTAAGAGAGGACCTGTGTTCATGAGAACCCTGGGACACGGTTCAACGTGGGCACCAGGGGATGGGCCATTAGGTGGTTTCGGTAATGGTTCGGGTAGTCGCAATCCGTGTCCCGGTAAAGCCCCGTATGCGCTGGCCGTGTTTTTTCTTTCGTTCCATCTCCTCCAAGAAAATCCTTCCCTTGCCTTTGCTTGCTGAGTGCACTTTCTTCGGTGCTTCTTTTGCAAACTCAGGGCAAACCCCGCACACATAAGAATGGGTAAAAAATGAGGAAAAATATGAAATATCATCCTGCGTGAGTGTTTGGGTGTGTGCGTGTGTGTGTGTGCGAGCTGTTACTACCCTCACGGGCGAAGGAATTCCTAATGGGTTTTGTGCACCGTCGTGTTGTGCGTGTTGCGTCGTTCGGGGTTATTTTTTCGTTACCGGAGCAATAAATTTATAACTTTATTTCGCACACAGGCGCGCACCAAATAATAGCAGTAATAGCGCAGCGCAGCGGCAGAAATGCGTACAAGAGGGAGAGGCCGTTTTGAAAATCTGAGCCAACAGTGCTAGCAGCGAGCGAGCCCAATGGAAAGCGAAATCTGTTCACGGTTTCGTGTCGATTTAGTTTTGGAGATTTAATTCAGCATTTTATGTGCGCCGAAAAGCGTCACATTTTTATGCGGGACCGTGTTGGAGCATATCGGGAGTCAATTAAATTGTTCCTTGTTTTCTCTCCTGTTTTCCCGGCTCCCCCCGCAAGGAACTATTTCCGATAAGCATTTCTGTTAACACGGTACGGAACTGCAATTAGCCCTTAATTTGTCGTTAGAGTAGAACCGCTTTGTCGATTGCAGGGCCCGGTTGTCGGTCTCAGATAACTCCAAAACACGCACCCAGTTAACCCGGATGTAATAATCCGGGCTCCGATTGCATTTCAGCACTCAAAATTCGATTACCAGATACGACAACTTTGCGTGCCGAAGACGAATTCTGTTTCGTACCGAGAGAGAGAGAAAGAGTGAGCGCGCGCGCTCGTACACACAATTAACAGCACAACTCCGAAACTATTCGCCGATCTTATCAAAGCGCTGTATCATCTGTCTGGTTTGGTCGGACGGGGGCTCCAGCTAGCTCCCAAAAGGGACACGAACCGATGGCATGGTAATGTGTCATTCGAGCACGATTCTGGAAGTAAGTTCTGCGAATTCGGCACCGACCGGCCAGGGATGAGGGACACTTCACCTTCCGTGACTTGTAGTGATTCTCACCAGGATCCACAAACCAAAATGCAACCCATGCAGGAAGGAAAGTAATTCCCCTCGATAATTCTCGAACCGATTAGTCCGGGTTGGGGACTCTCTTCGGCCGAGCAACAGCTCAGGCAAGTGAATGGCAAGAGTTGCTTAAGCGGATTAACTTAAACAGTGTGCTACGGGCTCTATTTAACGCTCGACTTGGAACGCAAAACCGATTAGCTAGCTCCTGGACCTTGTTAGGACCTCCCGCTCTGCTCCACGATTATCTCCACAGTTATGTTGTAGAAGGGGGTTCTCGTTCACGTCGCCCTGTTCGGGGTGTTAAAAGATATTAAAACGCCGCTTTAAAAGGATAAGCTATAAATTAGCTCCGGAAGATCCTCGTAAACAGGGAAGATCTTCCGATCTAAGGACTGATCGACACTGACCCGACAAAAAAAACGGGGCAAAGGCCCAAACCAACTGTTTGCCCTTCAGAAGACGTCATCATCAGCGCTTTGTTTCGTTCGTCTTCTTTGCTGGCGCTCACTGCGCTCGCACGTCTGCATCTGGGCCTTCAGTTTTACATAAATTATGAGCATTTATTAGTGCGGTGCCGATTGGAACCGATACCTCCCTCCCTCTCCCGGCAGCTTGGGATATTAAAATGTGTCATTAGGAAGGAAGAAATGGGAACAATTTTCTGTTAGCTCGGGGAGGCCGGACCTGGTGATGAGATAATTCCAGTTCGCTCCCAAAGGCACCAGCCATCAGCAAGAACGATGAAGCAGTACGGATGGGGTCGAGAAATACGGAGAAACCGAGGGCTGCAGACGACAGGACCGAGCTCCGAAATGGTAATTAGTAATTACTTCTCCTGGCTCTACCCCAAACCCAGTGGGCCCCCCTTCTCTCTTCGCCCGGGCTAAGAAGGTCGGAACGATCGGGAAACTATCGTCTTTTAATTCCCAGCGGAAGGAAAACAACAGCAATAACGGGCCCAATCGGAAGGGAAAACGAAGTTCCCTCGCGTTTGTTTTGGATTGGATTTCCTTCCCGATGCCTAATCGATACCTTTTGCTGGGCGGAGGATGGAGGGAATGAAGTTTGGGCTAACAGCATTGGCACGCGGGACTAATTTCATCATCCTCCGCGTGCGCGCGTGTATCGACTGCAGATAACCGGAAATAACATATCTTTCACATGCTGCTGCTGCTGCTGCTGCTCCATTCTCTGTTCCCGGCCACAACCCAAAAGTCATCCCCGTTACCCGTCCATTGCCTAATGGCCTAATTGCTAACGAAATCGAAACCCGCAAACTAAATGCCCCGGCACCGTACCATTAAACAATCTTCATTTTCGGGATAGAATGGCAGAAAGAAAGACGTCTTGGTCGAGGCGCCACCGGCCAAATGTGGGGGCGAAAGATCGTTGTACGTTGGGTGGCAGGAGAAGGAAGGGAAGTGCCGATGGGTTGGTTTTGGTTGGTCAAATTTATGACCAAAACAATAATCAAATCGTTTCGAGATAGGCATAATAAAATATGCCTCTTTGCTTCCTCCTTGTGAGATAGGGTGGGGAGGTGAGATTGCGAGCGAGCGAGCGCGCGCGCGCGCCTGGAACCACTGGTGTGGCGTGAATCCCGTGAGGATGGCGCCTTCTACACTTCAACATATACACACACACACTCACACGTACGATGTAGATGTAAGTGAGGCTCATAAATTATCGTTCGGCTCCACCGCAAGCAGAAGCCAGAAGTGTTGTGCGGCGTCGTGGTTACATGACTCGCAAACCGGCAGAATGTGCAGACTGCATTAAAACCACTCACACAGTCTGGAAGGGGGGACAAGGGAAGGGGGGGGGACGAAAAAAAAGATAAATAAAAATACGTACACACACAAAAATAAACATTCCATCATCAAAAAGGGCATCCTGGGCTGTGTACGAACCATGTCCAGGGTCTCTCAGTCTCTCTCTCTCTTTCTATCTCTCTGGCAGTCTGTTTGTGTTTCCTTCTATTCGGCTCCACCACTGATCGTATTATGCTCCAACCGATCATGTGTGTGTGTGTGTGAGGATCGGACCGGTTGTACCGTGTGCATATAGTTGTAAATAGTTGTTGTTTGTAGATCGAGTATTGATTGCAGATTTTTCCCTCCCTTGTATGTTTTTTTTTACGTACCCTGTTGCCCATCCCCCTCTCCCACCCTGCCCCAAACACCACGACGGGCGTGAGAAAGAGATCAGCAGAGCGCTGACGCGCCAACAGCGAAAGCTCCCGCTCGGAGGACTCGGCCGACCACGGCGTTGCCATCCCGCGCTGGTGATTGCATAAATTTCCAAACAAATTCTCGTCATACTTTCACGCCTTTTTATGATGCACGCGCGTTGTGGTATTGGGAAAGTGTGCATGTATGTGTGAGTGTGTACACTGGTGGACTTTGCTTTGCTTTGCTTCTGTTTTATTGCTACCATCGGGGGGCGGTGGGGCCAGCTCATTTCGTTATTTATTCTGCCCCTGTCCAGAACTCCAAGCCCCGTGCTGAAGAAGTTTGCTGTTAACTGTTTGTTTGTACAGACGGAACAGTTTGTTAGCTGCGGCTGATGCTGTTGCTGCAGGCGGAGGCGGAGTTGAGTTGTTTTCGTTCTGCCGTTTGGTACTAATTATTTGTGGTCAAGTGATTAATTTACCTTTTAGCGTGTGGTTTTCTAGCCCGTGCTAAGGGAGGGTTTATTTTTTTACGGTAGCACGCTTTTCGTACCATATCGCATAAATCTTCCGCTGTGTGTGTGTGTGTCTAGCTGGTGCGTGTGTTTGTGTGCGCAAGGAAGATGATCGTGCAAAGCGTTCCTGCCCCACAGCACCACCATCCGGGTTCGTCGCCAGTCGCTAACCGAAACGTAACGGAATAATGTCCAATTAAATGTCATTTGGTGCACAACACACATGGGAGGTGGGAGATTTGCAATCAATGACCTCCTTGGATACAACTGCACGTAGGTACTCGGACCCGTTCGCCAGCACACATATGGTGTGTGTGTAAGTGTATCTGCGTGACGAATTCGATTTCGATGACCTCATCTTCGAGCAGCAGCAGCAGGCAAAAAACAAGCGACCGGGTGTGGAACAATCCCGGCGAGGAGAACACAACAAAAAAGCCAACTCGGCACAACCGTACGGTCGTCCTTGGCGAATACAAATGAAGCTGAAAGTGCACATTTCCATGCAGGAGATGCAGCACACAGCACGGACGGACAAAAGTGCACCAGCAGCAACCAGGTGAAGGAGCAGTAGTCGAACAAAAAAAAAACCGAAAAAAACGAGAAACGCGCGACCCACAAAAACAACGAAACCTCGGCAACAGACAGCCGCCAACTGACCATCATCCGGTTCATTCAGCACGGCGGAACTGTTGTTGCTAACCTGGCGTATGCGTACGTATGCAGCTCGTACATAGAGGCTCTGAAAGACCTGCTGCTGCTGCTGCTGCTGTGGTTTGGTGCAATCTGCATCTGCGCATCAGCTACAATTGTGCATTTCGATACCTAACGACGGTTGGTGCAGGAAGCAAAAACTGAAATCCCCTCCAACTAAATCCATCGAAATCTGTTACCAATGGCAACAATAGCAAACGCGGCCGAAAGAAACGACCAGCAGGCTAGCATATGGTGCTGCCGTGGTTTGCTTGATGCGTATGGATGGAGTTTTTGTTTCCTCTTTTTTTTTTGGTTTTGTTTCTGATTTGCTTCATTGCATTCCTGCACAACTTCACCACCGCCGGGTTCGTTTTTGCATGCAGCGTGGCCGCACCAGCAATGCGCCGTGAAGCAATCCACAGCTGACACAGCAGCCCATGGTGACCTCTTCCCGGAGGGATTGGAATGACCTTTTTTTCGTTTTTACCCCGTCCCGTCCCAATTGTCCCCAGTTCCTCCTGATGTAAAAACATTCCGAGATGGATAAGTAATAGATGGACGGACACACGAGCGTTTACAAGATGCTGCTGATTTCCGGGAAGATCCTCCCATGCGCTAGGGCTTTTGGGTCTCGGGACGAAGCCCTATACGCGGTGAGGACTGTCCAGAAAGGGAAACTTCACAGAAACAGGTCCTCTCAGCTGGCCTCAGGGTTTTGGTTGTGCTCAGAGGAAAATGATCATCCAAAGGAACAGATCGAATGCACTCTGTCGCATTAGGATTTTGAAAGCGAAAGGACACTGCCACGCTGTGGAACGAATGCAACATAATGCCATGGGAAGAAACACACACACGCACAAAAACAACATGGAATTGCAACGGTCCACGGCAAGTCTAACAAGCGAAGTGTCGAACGGGAATGTTTTTGGGCTGTGTTTTCTTTATGACCAGGCAGTTTAATTCCAGCGATGTTGTCCCTGAAGCTCATCGAACGCAGCAAACGTTCGTCAGTTTTAGTTTCTTTCTCGATCTGCTGCTCAAGGTTTTCATGGGCAGCGATAATTGATTTTTGACACCCCTTAAGATTTTACATCCCTTTTCACGGCCGTTAGCGCAATGGATTGTTTGGAATTTTGTAACATTTTAGAACCGTTCCTTTCCATAACATGGTTTAATGTAACATGTGCAAGAGACTACTAACTGTGTGTGTGTGAGAGAGAGAGAAAACACAATTCTAATACACACAGCACAGAACAAGAAGTGAACAAAATGGAAAATTATATTAAATGCACATCCCCTATACCTACCATTACCATTAGCCGAAGGGTGACAAAACCCCTGCTGGGCATGAAGTGGCCATCGAGCCTCAAAGCGATCGTATCGGCGCACACAAAGAAAGCGATTACGCAATAATTAAATCAAACGCGTCGGCCGGTTTGCGCAATTGCTGGTTCGGGTCCCAGCGGGACCTTCCCCGCTGTTCCGCTGTGTGTTACTGTTCCCCGACTGGAATCTAGGGGGAAGCGCCTCATCTGCAGAGCGACTAAAGCAGGGAGCAGAAGAAGAAAAAAACGCTGTCCCAAAGCAATGACACAGAAACTCTAGACCCGCCGGCAGCGGAAACGAACGCATCGTCGTCGTTTTTGCGCAATTGTTTTGGGCTCCGGGTTGAGTATGGCTTTGCTCTCTGCATGCTACAAAGTATGGTGGCTGTGGCCTGGTATGCGCGTTCCACCTTTTTGCATCTTGCTAAGCAGCACCACTATTGCGTGTGCCGCCAAGGGCAGGGGTAAGAGATAATGAAGGTATGAGCGAGCGACATTGCGACGAGCGGAAGGAATGGTTGGTGTTTTTTTTTCTTCTTTCTTTAATTTCAAGTTCGTTAGTTCGTTAGTGGTTCGTTTGTTCGACACCACGATGTGTGTGTGTGTGTGCGCTTATGTGCACAAATTCAGTTAGCAGGCTAGAAAAGGGAGGAAGGAAGCCAATGGGAATCAAAGGGAGCTTCTCAGTCGTTGCATTCGCACGGTCGTCGTCGTCTCGCCGCATCGCCCCGATTCCAGCCTTTAGCTCTTTAGCAGCCAAAAAAGCAATCGATCTCACTGGGAGGGCGCAGAAGGATGCGTGCCTGTGTGTGTATATCTACACCCCGTGAAGTTGCGTACGGTGAAGCCCTGAAAAATAAAACCCAATCCACCACGGCCCTGCAGTGCTACAATAAGAATAGCACCAGCACAACAACAACCAAAAAAAAAAACGATTCCAACAGAGTTAAAGCAACCCCCAAAAAGCGAACTTTTGGGTGATCTTTTCGTTCCGTAAGCTTAGCTTAGCAAGGCAGAGCAGGGGCAGAACCAACCAGACAGAACAACAGGACGCGAAGACACACAGAACACAGCACAAAAACTGTAACAAAAACTCAAATGAAACGAAACGAAAACCATCCCAAGAGCATGGAAATAATGAAATTCCTAAAAAGGCTAGTCGGCCGGCACACGAACGTTCTGGATCGAGAAGAAAGAAAGAAAGAAAAAAAACCCTCCGAAACACACACACACACACACACGCACGCACAATGTCACCCCGTGGATTGTTGTTGCCCCTTTTTTTGTTGGGCTCTACCTTCACCCATCACCAAAACGCAGCCTCGGGAAGAAAGGTCCGAGAAGGTCTGCTAAAAAGAGGGATATAGAGAAGAAAAAAAAAACAAAACAAGCCACACACACACACACACGGTCTTTGCCAAACCTAGAGTAAGCAGACCCATTGTGTATCGAAGGTTGCGTCTGCGAAGGCCAAAAAAACAGAACCCTTAAGGAGGTCCCAACTGCTAACACCCCGCTGATCATCAGCGATCATCTCTAAGGGGGAGTGGAAAGTGAAAAGCGGCAGAACTGCGCCGCTCCGCTGCTCCGGTCTGTTTGCAGACATGATGCAGCAAGGGGTCTGCGAGAGAGAGGGTTAGGCTTTCTTTTACAAATTGGAACCCCGCACGGTCTATGATCGGACCCCGTGTGAGGGTTTGCGTTCCTAGCGCAACGGCTTTCTTTTCCCCTACGGGACATTAGAATTCCCGGTGGAGGATCAGGCGATGGAGAGAGAGAGAGAGTGCTGAACAGTACAAGCAACAGTAAGAGACCACCGAGGCCTAATGTCTGTGCCGTTCGGTTCCTAGCCATCGAAGGTCGATTTGTGTGTGTTGGATGTGGATCACTGTTTGAAGAAGGTTTGGAACGAATAAAACTCTGTTCGTGACTGTGATCCTCGGGCAGGTAGAAATAATCAGCGGGAAAATTGTTAGGCAAGGGTAGTGCGCGCGCGGCCTAGCACGATTCCCGTGCGCAAGGTCGCATTCATCCAGAGGAAGGGGCTCTCCTTCCCCCCGGCCAAGCGCAAGGAACGAACGAAGAAAGGCGCAGCTACAGAAAAAGGGTAACACCGCACCACACGGCTGGGCGGACATAATGAATAGGAGCAAAGATGAAAGTCTCGGTTGATCACATAATTGTAATCTTCGATATTTTCCTACAGTTTCCCTTTTTGGCTGTGCGCTTAAGAGCTCGTGAAAGGAGGCCGCGCGTATCGTGCGCCGTTCGTCTTCCTTTCTTTCCTAGGGCTTTCCTAGGAACAGCACGCACTCCGGGATCTCATTGCGCATTGCGGACCCTTTACGGGAAGGTGTTGTATGTTATTTTTCCTCCCTTTTGATGGCTTCGTTCCCTTCCCTCCCCAGGGAGATGTTGAGGCTTATTTTTGCTTCACTACGCACCCATAATGGAAAGTGTTTAAGCCTCGCTGTTGGATGCGTCTAAGGGGTATTTCTTGTCTTCTCTCTCGGTTTTTTCTCACTCCCTCAAGCAGAACTCGATCGAAATAGTTCATTCCGCCATGCCCACGGGCAAACCACGGGCACTTTGGATGATGCTCGAAGATCACATTCGAACGGTTACCACCAACCCGCACAAATCCTTCGGCTTGCCGGTAGCGTACACAGGCTCGGGCGCAAATGTGTGCGACCGCCAGCAAAACATATGCTCACAAGTCGCTCTGTGTGTCTATTTGTGGGCCCCCGGAGGGCTTTTGTTCCTGATGATCTCATCTGCGCGGTTGGAATTTGATCCAGCGCAGTCTTGGAGCGTTTCGGCGTGACCCCAATAAAAAAAATACCCCTATAGCGTTCGTTCTGGTTCCCTAGAGCTGTTGAGTACGGCTAGAAGCGTACCACAAATCATCAACAGCAGCAGACGAGGAACGCGCGCAATGTGATCGTACGAATGCATTCCGCGCATTGCGTTCGCGTATGTTAAGATTCCATTTTGCTGCTAGAGGCAATGATCTATTCTGTGTTCGAAGTTTTCGCTTATCTCTCTGACCTTAATTCTGAGGCACCGGCACACCAGGCCTTGCTCCAGATTGGCCACCACCGGGAGAGCGAGCTCGGGGTTTTGCCATTCCGTACGGTTGTGTCTGTGTGTATGTGTGTGTTGAGAGAATAACCTTCAAAATCAGCTTAAATTTCAAACCCGTCTTCGAAAACCCGTCCAATATTTCCACCCAATGTGTGTGTATGTTCGCTGACTCGTTTTGCTCATTTCTTCAATCGTTCACGTGGTTCGCTTTTTTTTTTCAGCGCGCGCGCACGCACTGTTGGCTTTGTACGCTAAAGCTGTTAAGCTTCTATTCTATTTTTATCTCTTATTTCATTTTTGCCGTTTCAATGGTTTTTATGTGTTTTTTTTCTTCATCATTCTTTCCCCGGTTGCTTTTGTTGCTAACCAACAGCATCCTTGCGCACTTTGTCCTTCTCCCTTTTCCCGCATCAGCGTACGCACTGCTGCATTGATCACTTATGCCCCAGTGCCAAACAAAACCAAAAACGGCATTAAAATAACGTCCCGCTTGCAAAAGGCTCGGGAATCGCCTTTCAGCAACACAACAGCAGCAGCAGGAGAAAAAAGAGGCATCCCAAACCACCTCTCGGTGTGCCCTCCGAGCACTGGCAAATGGCTCACCGGGGCCTGGGTCCGCCCGGCTACCAAGGGCATTATAGCCTCCCGTTCATTCCGTCCCTCCGGCACCGTTCCTTCGAACTGTTTTCTAACCAACAAACAGCGAAACCTGAATTGTGCCTTCGGTTCGTTCGCATCGTTCCCTATATCTGTTCTACCACTCACTAACAAGAACCGGGTCGAACCGGGGTGTGTGTGTAAGAAAAAATAACTCAGCAACAATCACAACAGCGGGAACAGGGTCCCCGAAACAGAGTGTGTGTAGAATAAAATAAGATTCCAAACAACAACAAAAACAACAACACACTACAAAATAATTCCAAAAAGCCCGTCTCGAAACAGCGAGCAAATGGCACACGGGCAAAGGGACGGGGGGCAGCAACTTAAGACGAAGATCAAACCAACATAAGGAGCGAAGAATGTGTGTTAAGCTTGAGCAAGAGAGCGAGAGGGGAGGAAAAAAACCCATCCAAGAAGAAAATCAGATTAGTGTCATCTGGAAGAAATGTTATTCGGCCGCCGATTCGTTCGTTCTGCCGTTGCTGCCGCCTCTTGCCTCGCCGCAAGTGGTCCGCGGCTTTCGGCTCTCGGGTTGGCTTAAATCCAACGCACGGGACGCGGCACGGTCAGAAAGCATCGAACCGATCGACAACGGCCAGAAAGCGAATACATTTATTTTAATGCGTTTAGAACGTTAGAATGCGGCATTACACACCCTGACCGTGCACCCTTGTGATCCACCGCGTTCCACCTTTCCGCGCAACCTGACGGTGGGCACAGCAACCTGGCACAACCTGACCAACCTGAATCACACGGTGCGGGAACAGATCACATCATAATTTGGAACGACAGGGCGAGCTACATGCCGTACTCTATGTGTCTGTCTCGCCGTGCGTCAACCGAGGCTAAGACAGGGTCCACCACCAAAAAGGTTATGAGCCTGCAATGTGAGCTCTGCACCGTGATCGGACATCACCAAGCGAGCGGTCATCTAAATATGCAGATGAAGTTGATCGTCGAAGAATGCTGCAGCTCCGAACGATTTGATGATATCTTTTGATTGAAAATTACTTAGCCGAGCGCTCTCGCAAGCCCTTAACCATCGTCCGCACTTGTGAACTCGGTCTCAATCACGGTCTAATAAATGTTTCGGCCCCGCCACGCATTCAGCTCGATCGTACGGCGATAGAACACGATCGTACGGCTTGGGATGGGGTGGGAGAACACAAAAAAAAACCCCAAGAAAACAAAACAGAGAGCCTTGGAAAGCGTCATATTTGATTGGTTTTGGTGTTTGCACCTGCCCATACAAGCTGTGTGAAGTGACATGCCCTCCCCATTAGCGCACAATAGAGCAAGGTGTTCGTTGTCGTACGAATAGTTCGTTGTCTATTTCAGCCAACACAATGGTAAAGGCTTTACGTAACTGTTCCAGTTTTTGTTTTTTTGAAGGGGACGTCAAAGACACTCCAAGTCACTGGTTCTAAGGCACTGGCGAGCAGATGAGCGTGGAACACAACAGCAATAAAAAAAGCCCGCGCGATCCAGGGATAGGTCATCAGCAAAATTTACATTTTTGCTCAGTCACGCAGGGTCGTGCTTGGACGAACGTTCCGAAAAAAAAGGGAAGCCAAAACCGCCCCAAAAATTGTAAGTACACGAGCACACGGTGCGTCACAGGCCTGGTGTCCGCTGTATACTCTAGCAAAGTCACTGTCGTGTTTGTGTGTGTATCCTCCCGCGTTATCTTGATGCAGAACATCATGATCCACCGGTACATTCCGTTTTTTTTTTCCTTCTGTTGTCCAACTCCCAGCCGGCTGGTTCGTTGCTGTCCTTCTCCCGTTGCCCTTTGCTGGAATGCGGTCCGAAGGTACTCGCGAAACGTAATAGTATAGCTCCAGACGGCGTGGGGAGGAACAATGAGCACATTGTGCTGGACGACTTTTCGTTGGCGAGCTTCTAACTAAATGTAGGGCCGGGCCGAAGTAAACACCTTTCGCCGAACGGACTCTGCGGCGCTCATGCCCTCCTCATCACCGTCTTGTCCGATCGTAAACGAAAGTCTCTTATTACAAGGATACAGCGAAGTAAGAAACACTGAGAGGTAGCGCAAAGAGCTGCCAAGCATGAGACGTCGTGATGTCCATCCGCGTCGTCTAGTGACTTTTTCTTCCTCTTTGCCTTTTGGCCAGAGTACCAAACTGTGGGGAGTTGCTCTGCTTGTGTGTGTGTGTCTTTTTCTTACTCAAAAGCCGTCTTTATTAGACGCGTCTACACGCCGTCCAAAATGTGCGTCCCGAGACAACACGAGTCGTGTGGGCGCGCTCGTGTGGGATGACCGCTGATGACGCTGATGATGTCGGAGCAACGAAATAAATAACAAAATACGCTCGCATCCCCTGGGTAATGACCGGGTCACTGTTGGTACGAGCGGGACCGCTCGGCCCACCCGCTCACGGCTTGGGATTGATTACGGTCAGACTAGAAATGACCTAGAATCAATCAATATTCCATCCGTCTTGTCCCATCCAATTCCACAAGTGCACTGTAAAATGAGCCTTCGCATTTGGTCACTGTAGACACACTCACGAGGTTTTGTTGCAGAGGAATGTGTGGGGAGGAGTAAACGATACCAATATCACACACTTCGAGTACCGAAACGAGTCTTCGATGGGACTTGATTTGGTGAAGATATCCTGGTGTGAAGGGCAAGAGAGGCTATCAAACAAGCAACAGAACCATCGTCACCACCGAGTCACACACAAACACACCCCGTACCGCACCAGCAAGGATCGGCTTCGGAATCGGAATCACGGGCAAGATAGCACACGCCGTGCCACCTTTTCCTCCATGGGGTTCTTTTTTACAGCCTCTTAAAACGGCCATAAAGTTGTCCGAATGCCCGCTCGCGCACGCTCGCGTGTTTTATCGCCCAGCCCAGCTTGATCTGGTTCTTCTGGCTCACGCTCTGCCGTATTCCAGCCTTGCACCTTCCTCCTCCGTGTGGTGTAAGTTTTCCCGGAGTTGTTGGGGATTTTCCTTTCGTCCCGTCTGTCTGTCTGTCTGTCTGTCGCTGCGGTCCCATCTACTCGGGGTGCTCATGCGATCCACCCGGCTCGGAGTGTCTCAGCAATACGTCGATTTGAGGAATGACATAAAATGTTGAATGATCTCGCTCGCTCGCTTGCTCTCGTGTGCGCGCCTCGGGAAAGATGATTCGGTACAGCACCGTGGCAGGGACCCGTTCCGTGCCGCGACCCCCCGTCCCAAAGTGTTGATCGTTAAACGGGCCGCACATTTTAATGACTTTCGCGCTCCGTCTGCAGCGCGCCTTTGCCACCCTTTTGCCTTGTCGGTTGAGAGGACCTCTTCTCGTTCGGGATCAACTCTCTGTGAATGAACCGCAGGGGCGCAGCAAACGAATGTCTCTGTGTTTCTGGCATCCATGCGCGATGAGATGGTGCTGTGGCGGCGGCGGCGGGACGCGACCTTGCCGCTTTTTTTTTCCTGCGACTTTGCTCGTTCGCCCAGGCGAATGCGCGCACACGCACACGGTAAGCGACGCGTTACGCTATGGCACCACCGAAGCATTCCGGTGTCGCCAAAAGTGCGATCTCACTCTCCGCGCGCACGCTCGCGCCCATGGCACGTTGCGTCGAAATGCGCCGTCGGTGTCTGTGCCCTCCCAGCCCGCCCGCTCGAATGGCATGGCTGGTGGCTCGGTGCGCGTTTGAGAAAACTCATCTCCGGCCCTAGGCGCGCCGCCAGGAAATCGAGCTAATGGGTTGAGGTGCTGGGAGTTCTTTTCGCGTGTTTTTTTTTTCTCTGTTGTACGAAAACAAAAGCAGCAGCGGGCAAACAGGCACCAGGCATGCCCGAGTTCCTACACGGCCCAGGAATCCTGGTGGGTTGCATAAAAACCGTTAATTAATCGACTCTTGGCGGCTTGAACAACGCAAATAAACGCCACCATGGGGACACCACGTTAGGCAAATGCACGATCGACGGGACGTCCCGCAGGAGGGGGGCCTCACAGCGTATCGGAATCTTCCCCGGTTAGATCCCGAAGGAAATAAGAAGACAAAAAGAGCGAAGAGACAAACAAACCAAATTCGACAATGTGTGTGCGCAGGGCAGTGTGTTGGGCGAGAGGGACGGCTGCTGAGGCCTCCCGTTAAGACGCCACATACACACATCGGTTGGGCCCGTGGCGTGAAAAGGTCAGTCAAAGGCAAAATAGTGCGCACGCCCGCTCCGCTCAGCTCTTCGCTCTGGCAACAAATGACAAACAAAACCGATGGGACGCACAGTTCCCGCAGGCTGGTTTGGACCCCGGTTGGACCCATCAATTTCAAGCTGCGATACGACCATCGGTTGATTATGAATGATCGATCGTTTCTGCTGACTTGCAGCGTGCAGCGACGTGCGCGATCGCGATCCCCGTTGCGAGGAGCGCTTTGTTCTCCCGCACGCCGCACGATTAGATCCTGGGATCGTGGGATGCATTAGGCACTACTTTGTAGACCGAGCGTCTCCCGCTGAGCTTCGATGCCATATGCGGAGCAGCTCATTCGGTACGCCAAACAGGGAGACCTTCATTAACACCAGACCTCACTGAGGAGGTTTTCATCTTTCAAGGGTTTTGGGGAAGAAAACACTGATCACTCTTCACACTCGGGCTCAAAATTTGATCCGCCGAAGGAGGGATCTCTTCCAGCACTAACCAACTATCCAAGGACTTACCTGTTTGCTGAATACAGCCACATCTTCGCTAAAGGAGTCGGACGAACAGACGTCACCACCGGCCACGCCCGGTTCTCGAGGGGTGCAGGTTGCTAGTTCACACTTTTCGAAGATTAGTGCCAACAGCGGGAATAGCGGGTGTCTGTGAAAGAGAAGAATGGCAAAGCAAAGGAGAGCATGAGAAATGGATCATTAGGCTCGGACATCGCCCCAAAACAGCTACATCGGGAAGGGTGTGGAGCATTTTCATTAGCAAAGAGCAGGTTTGCTTGCTGTCGGACGGGGACGACCCAACATTTCGGACATTCCGAAACCGAGGAGAACGCCACTAAAGTTGTCTGTCACTGCTATTACAACTAACACCGCTAATAGCATTACTCGCTATGGTCAGGTTCTCGATTTCATCCGTTCGAAATAAGGTTCCCTGTCTTCCCCCAATCCATCCCGCTGGCGAACAGTGCACACGTCTTGTTGTAATACGTCATGTAATTTCAGCCCTGCTAATGTTGCATTAAAAATTATGCCACGTAATCGTAGTAATATGTTCGCTCCCAGCCCAGACCGGAAGACGACAGATGTGTGTGCGTTCGTTCGTTCTGCATTCGAATGCCCAGTGAAAGTGGATTAATGTACGCGCGTGTTTCAGGTTCGTCTACGACAAGGGGGGGGCATAAAAATCTATTCCCCAGCAAATTCCCCACGCAACTCTCTCGCTGTGTGTATGTGTTGGGATGGGTGTTTGCTTTCCGATTGCGAGCTCACCCTGCCATAAAGCAATCCACGAGCAACAACCCCGTTCCAGCAGAAGCCCTCCGCTTCGGGCTCCGTATGTGTATGAGATCAACAATCAAAAAAATACCCCCTCCCCGCGTAAAATGTATCCATCGTGTGTGTACGGTTTTCGGGCCCGTGAGGGGGCCTGTAGTAAAGAGGAGGTAGAGGCAGAGCACGGGAGAGCCGAAAGCTATGTCATTAGGAGTTTATGCGTTTGACAAATGTTGAATCACGTCCCTCTATCACTATCACCAGAACGCCACACGGCACGATGATGGCCGGAGCGAGGCCGGCCGAGGTAACTTTCGGAAGTCGTTCGGTCTGTTTACTATTCCCTTTTCTCGCCGCACCCCGCACGTCGGTGGCACATACCGGGCGCGGTGGTGTTTCCTAGGAAGCTAGAATATTGCTCCAATAGAAATGGAATAGTGAACCAAAAAAACCAACACCCTGGAATATGTACACACGCACCAGAGATGGTGAGGAGGAAAAGTCATTCCCCTTTTTTTCTAAGGGAAACCGTGGTGGTATCACCCTTCTGCCTTCCCAAAAATAAAACCAACCTGTGTTTACTTATTTGTACTACTTCCCATCACGGGTATGAGTGAGCCTTCGTGTGTGAGTGTGCCTTATCTGTGGCCACAGTTTTGTATCACAACGACCGGTGTGGCGTGGGCATACGGTACACAGTTGCACGCATATTCGGAACAATTTAAGCATTATGACGTGCTATATATAGGTATATTGGATTGCTGCCAGCGTCTTGCATACAGATAGTGAAGCATACAGGGCCCACAAACGCACACATACACACACACATACATGTTTGGCTCCACGTGGCATTCAGGTAGTCACGAAAAAAATAAACCGGGCCACTGATTTGTCCAGGTGCACTCACTCCCTTGTGCGTGATACAGTGTGATAGACGCGCGCTCAATGCGCGCGTTGACAAACCGACCGTTTTGAAATGTGTGCTGCTGCCTACACCAGTTATGGTGATAACTTCACTACTTTAGCCTTTGCACGCGGACTGCCTAATGCCTTTTGATCTCGAACACCCCCACTTTAGAATGGAAATGCCGTCACACGGTTAGGGCATACTTGAGCACTTCAGCGCTTGTTATGCTCGTCCCCGTGGCCATAAAAGAAGGGGTGAAAGATTTTTTGCAGATAAAACTCAATAAAGAAGCCCCAAAAGTATCTGCCGCAAGTGTTTTCCTTCCCGTCGAAGGGACGGCACGAGATATTCAGGTGTCGAGGAGTGCGCGGTGGTAGTGGTGAGCTTCTCGTGCCTCTCTTACTTACCATGAGAGCATCTCCAAAAAGCCCTTTGAAGCATCGTTCTTCACAAACTTCTTACCACGGTGATGGATTTATTTAAACGGTCTCTCTCGATAAGGATCTCATCGTGCTGTGTGCTGTCGCCTTTATACTTTGCCGTTCAACTTTCCAAACTCGTGGTGTTGAAGATTGTGCCGGCGATCGGGGAACCGGCGATGCGTCCCTGCGAAGAGCATCTGGAAAGGTGCGCGACTTCCCGAAAAAGTCGTCAACTTTCGACTTACTCCGATAACATCCTTTTCCAGGTGTTACACAATGTTGAACAGTACTTGTGCTTGTGAGTGCAAGTAAAAAAAAGTACGAATTCTACCACCGGCTGGAAAAGGCAAACAGGTTGCGGCATTTGATGGACAAAGTGACACCTCGGCAATCACCCGTTCCCATCCGTGTGCGCTTTGGAATGTTGCGCTCGAGGTGACTAAGTCTCAGTCTGGGTGCCCTAGTAGGGCACAAAGAAGCTTAAGGTGACACCAGCCTCCATATGGACCTTAAGGTAGTGGGGATGCTCTCCTTCTCTCTCTCTCCCTCTGTCTCTGTAAGAATCTCGTCTGTGTCTTGTCAGACGGCTTTTGCCCACGCACACCATCGGGGTAGTGTACCGAGTGTGTGCATCGTGTGATGTCTATATTGAATGTTTACAGCACACCGGGTGCACAGGGCTGCTCGAGTGTGCACTACCGATGGCAGACACACACACACACACACACACACACACTCACACACATACACATTTTGTGGTCACTTGTGTGGGCACATGGGGCCACTCGTGCTGCAGCGGTGTTTTGGAGTGCACAGTGGCAACGGCACACTAATCTCCGCATCGGTCCCGCTTGCGCTGACGCTAAGATCGCGCGGGCCGCACCGGCATGATTAGTGTGTGTACATGTCGAACGTTGTTTATTGTGGATAAACAATGTGCCCCGGCAGCTCTCGAAACAGAGCACAGACTCCAGGAAGCGCTCGGTTGAAGTGGACACGGCCGGGGAAAGAAGGGGCCACCACAAGAGGGTGCTCTTGCTGTATGGGAAATCTTCACATCGTCTCCCACACACGCAAGGTAAATACACACGCCTTGGTGGCAATGGTTGTGGACTGGTGCGGTACAGCTTCTTAACCGCCACTCACCCAGAGTAAAATGTAAATGCCTAAGCGAAAGTCGTACTAGAGCGACCGGGTTTCTTCTTCGGGCTTTTGTTCCTGCCATACACACAGACGGTGGCGCGGAGGTCGTCACATCCGTGGCGTCGTCCCGGATCCCGAACGGGCAAATCTCAGCCAGCGCCCGAGCACCATCGGGTGATCGCTGGCGACGACACCGACGCCAGCGTACGTAAATATTTTGATAATGTCACTAAATATTGTACCGCATCCGCCAGCGCGAATTGTTTATGTAATTTGTAGGATATATTTAACAAAATGCATCTTGTTTGTCCAACAATCTAAACCGGAGTGTGTTGTGGTGGAATGGGAACGCACGAGGGCTAGGGGTAATTTGGAGGTAGCTCAGCCTGTGCGCTACCCGGACGCATTCATTCAGCCTACTAGACAGGCGAATCGGGAAGGGTCTGGCACTAACAAACAGGCCCTTTGGGTGTTGATTGTTTTACAAAACCGGGAGAGCGCATTGTCGGGCCTTTCGGTGAAGGAGAGGGGTGTAGAGTCCAGATCCAAACGTTTTTGGAGCAGCATTGCAAACTATTCAAATAAACCATTCCTTGCACTAGCAAAGCAAACGCAGTTCTTCTAGTACGTCCTTCTGCGTGTGGAGTTTGCGGTCAATTGCTGCAGATTGCTGGGATGTTGGGTGTTTCGCGATTTCGCTCGAAACCTCTCCCATCACCCAACTGCACCTTGGGCGAAGGATGCGACTCCCAAGCCCGAGGGTGAAGCGAAGCGAACGGAACCCGTGCGCTCGCTGGAGTGTTGTTGTTGAAGGGCTGAAAAAATAAAACGCACAATCCGTACACATACGGCTAAGATTGGTTGCCCGGTCGGTCGTCCGGGTGTCCCCTCTTCTAGTCGGGTGGAAAAGTGTTCGGTAAATATACACAGTGTGCACCAGTGTGCCATCGAAGAGTGCAGCAGCCGCAGCAGCAGCAGTGTAGGATGATCCCGGGAACGGCCTAGCACCATTACGCCCCGGGAGCATCTTTAGCGATGTGCTGCTCGCCGTGCATTTCTTCCCGCACGGATGCATCCGACCGCGGTCGAGGGCATCTTGATGAAATGCATCGCGCTAAGAAGACGCGAAGACACCACCGCGTATGCGTCCTTCTGCGTGTGGGAGAGATGATAGAGGCCACTGTTGAGTGCGCGCGCGCGCGGAGAACGGAAGAAGATCGTTGCCGAGCAGTTGCGCGCTGCAACGCCCTGTACCTTTGTTGTTCTTGTTGTTTTTGTACTGTTCTCTGGGTCGCATTCCATACACACAGAGTGCGATGTATCTGTGGCAGCTGCAGCAGCAGCAGCACTTGGCTTGGTGGGTGAAAGGTTTCGTGGCGCGTTTCCGTTCCGCCCGGTTCTTTCTTTTACGACCCTTTGCATTTTGCATGCATGCAGCAGCAGCAGGAGCAGTCTCGTTTTCTTCGCTGTCACTTGGCTCGGCGCAATGCCGTGAATCACATGTCTAACGAGATGCACCGGCAGCACGGCAACGATGAACCAAAGCCATCATCGCACAAGAAATAGAAGAAAGTACTCACAGAAAACACGATGGAAGTGTAAATAAAACACCCAGCACAAAAATTAAATCCGTCGAAATGCAGCGCGTTGGCGAAGGTTGGCAATCAGCTGTCATCTTCGTCGCGTCGTCAGTTATGACAGTTCAATGTAAATAGACGCAGCATGCGTTGAAAATGGTTTGTTTTGGGCTAATTTTGCGCTACCGATTTTACACCATCTCGCTGCCGTCGCCGAAGCATTGGGATGCATCGGGAGTTCGAGCACAAAGAGATGCGATTGCATTGACGAGCCAAGAACAAAAACAAGCAAGCAAAACAACAACGAAAAAAAAACCCTCACTAAAAGGTCCTTCCTTTTCTCTTCCACACACTCTCTCTCTCTCTCTCTCTCTCTTGTGCTGCGCGCGTGAACTTTGGTCGCGGTTCGTTTCGCGCATCATCATCATTCGCGCACACGATCACGCACACCGAACACGCAAGACACAAAGTCGCGACGAGCCCGGTCGTCGGCCCGCTGCTCCGCGCAGACCCCGGCCATCCATCTCGGCTCGTCCCCCCAAAAACCTACCATCGACAGCACCACGGGGAGAGAATGAAGTTGATGGAAACCTTGTCACAACCAGCGACACCACCACCACACGGTGTCGGCCAAACTCGCCAGAATGAACTCATCGCACGGGATGCAACGCGCGTTGTCCCGGCTTCTTTGGCCCCCGTTCGCTGCCCTAATCGAAATGGAACGAACACTTCAAACACTGTTACTGGATCGGGGGTCCGATGATCGCTTCGGTTCCGAAAATGCCTGCCCCTGCGCTGCTCGCTGTGTGCCTCACGCACATCCTCCCGCGTCGCCAAAATACCATTTAATGGCAAAAGATCAACACACTTTAACGCAGCAGCAGCAGCATCATCGACAGATGACTCCCGTACACGCGGCACTCGCGGCATTTCTCCCGTTCACCCGGCCTGCTACGGCCAATACAACAAGGTTGCTGTCATACATAAAGTATGAATTTTTAATGAAACAGAATTGCATTTTGGCATTTAAAATGACTCGCCAGCTTTTTAGCAGGCACGGAAACCGGTTGCCATCGTGCGGTTAGAGAGAGAGAGAGAGATGGAGAAGGATTTGAAGCCCTTGCAAACTCCCCGGGAACGATGCGACTGACGGGTCGTACGCGTCGTCGTTGTGCCTCGGCACAGAGCGTCACACTTGTCACAGTGCCACAGCGCGCAACCGGAAATGCAGCGCAAAACGCGCATGAAGTCTATCCGCCCAGCGGTAACGCGACTTCGTACCCTTCCATTACCCTGCTATCTCAACAGCGTTTGTACGGGACGTGTTCTCACGGCAAAAAACCAAAATATAAACGCAATCCGGCTTAACGGGGACGAAACGATTAATTCCAGATTAATGACCGTTTCGCATAAAAGGTATTTGGCGAGGATGGCCCATGGGGGGTTGGAGGCGATGTAGAGTGAAACGACATTCTCGATTTAACGATCGAATAAAACTCTGCATCGATCCCGGAGCCATATCAAATGGAATAGAAGATGAGATGACCGAACCCTTCTTGGCCCGCGCGGCCCTTCTCGCGACGGATTCGCTCGTGATAAAGTTGTCGTACCCGGCCGCCGCTGACGATGAGGATGAGCCATCACAACCATCAAAACACACGTTCGCTCGTTCGTTCGGAGCGGAGCGGACCGTTCCGTGCGCTTGTTAATTAGGATCCGGGCCGGAGCTGGCTATAAACTCCGGCGTACATCAAATGTCAAATTAAAAATGGAACACACGGTTTATCGTCTTTTACCACTGTTCCTATGCATGTTAAATCGCCCCCATGAGTGCATATTTAATGTGTATGTGTGTGTGTGAGTAGGGGCGCGTGGAAACATCGCGTTTTGATGGCTTGTAAACGTGTTCCGTGTCGTAGCGACCGCGATCGTCGCGTCCATGGCAACGAAGGGGGAAATTCGTGAATGCGACTTCGACAACTGCACTGTGATGCGTCGTCGTCGCCGTCATCGTCTTCGTACTATGTTTGCCAATTGAACAAAATGCAAATAATATTAGCACATAAACACAAACGCACACACACGCCAGTGTTGCATTCGGTATCGTTTGATGCATCGTACTCGAATGCCGTAAATCAACAGCTCGTTACGCACGCGTTATGATTGGTGAGGTAGGGAGGCGTTTTTTTTTTGCAAATATTCACTTACACCCAACAACACCTTCCGGGCAGGGATTTATCAATATTCTCGCAGCAAACAACAATGCGGTCCCCATGGGCATGTACCCCGGGAGGGGTGAAAAAACATCCATTTATACTAAATAAATATGTCATTATCGCGATCCAGTACGGGCCCCGTGATGGCTTATCAAAATTCAACCCAGCTCACACACCAGTGCGCACAGGTGTGGTGCCGCCGCGACACGGAAAGCATAATTTGTAAAACAACCACGGGGGCGGCGCGCACGCCCGCTATCATTGTCTGTCCTTCCCTGCCTGTCCCGCCTATTCAGCGGCCATCATTTATCCATCAATGTGCTCAAGCTGCAATGGGCAATGCAATAGTGTGGTGAGCACACGGCCGCCTAATCGCTTCCGATGCGGTGCTGAGAGAGGGTGCTGTATGTGCATTAAAAGCGTACAAATTAAAAGATCACTTCCGCCGGCCACGGGCGAACTCACGGCGGGTGCCAAACCAGCACTTAATCAATTTTCAACCACTCCACATACACACACACCTAAAAAAGAAGAGGAGGGAGGTGGAGGGTGCAGCATAACATAAAAATCAACTAAACAAGTACGAATTTAGGTGTCAGAACTGCCCAAAAGAAAGGACAAAAACAAAAACCCCCCAAACACACCAAGTTTCTCCGTCTGTCGCCTCACGTTCGTCGCCTATGCGGGGGTGCCGGTGGCCGTTTTTTTCTGGTGTTGCTGTTCGTCGGTTCGTTTCCATTATAATGTGTATAATAAAATGCTGCGGCAGTAGCGATCGGATGATCAGATTGTGTGCAGCCACACGCGCTCTAATGGGATAATAACGGCTTGCAGTCGGGGCTGCTCGCCCCCCCAGCACAAACGACGTCACCCTCACGATGGTTCGTTCTTTTTTTATTTGGGACAAATTGATGCCTTTCGAACGGCACAGAGTGTGTGTGTGTGTGTTTTGTTAATTTTATCCTCTCCACCGAAGGAAGGTCCTTTTCCAGTGGCCGAGCGCACGCGCAGCAACGGAACCGCAACCTGCCGCGGCCACCCACGGCAGGCAGGCAGGCAGCATAAAAGCTACTTATCGAGCATAATTATCCCTTTCGCACCCGAAAATGAAGAGCAAGAACGGGGATGGAGAAGGGCGGAGGGGATATGAATAAAAAAACACAAGGCAACTAACAAAAACAATCAATATGCACAAACCATCGGACCGGCACACCATTTGTGAGCCTTTTCTTTTTTCTTGTGGTAAAGTGTGTGCGTAGCTTGTGTTGTGTGTGGCTCACGTAGAAGGGGAAGTGTGACACACAACAGCGAGTGTGGAACACCCTTCCTTTTTGGGGGGGTGCTTATGGTTTAATAATGCAGGCAGGTACGAAAGGACGAACCGATAAAACACACACACCATCTGTGAACTGTGGCAAGCGAAGCAAGCAGGGAAAAACTGTTCCTGATCAGTATGGATAACAAAGCAGCAAAAAGGCTCCGATCCTCTGCTCCAATGCATCAAAACGTTCGTTGTTATACCCGTTGCACCGTTGAGTGATGGGCTAGCAGCGATCATGATAAGGTAAAGATCTCCACCCAAGCAGCATCATATAGCGCGATCAGTGAGCCAAACGAAGCGTTCCGATCAACCCGCCAAACGGGACTATAATTAAGCTTAATAGATTGATCACAGCTTAAATTTATAGCTTCACGGCTCTGTGTCCCCCCCTCCCCGATCTCTGCGTTGTGGCCTCCAGTTTGTGGCTGCAAAAGGGAAACCCATCGATCTCTCATGCAAGCTTGCAAACGTTGGGACCGCATTTGAAGCGTTTTTTCGGCCTTGCAGCTTGAGAGATCGGCCCCAGCAAAGGCAGCTCTCCTCATGCAGCACGCAGACCCTCGCAGTATTTAATAGGGTATTATTACGGAATTTCAAAATCATCATAATTAAGCTGACTGGCTGGCTGGCTGGGTGTTGCAATTTGTTGCTTCCACAGACCGGGCTGGCGAATCCGGTTCGGATCTAATCACGGACGCATCCTTGATCGTCATTCATCGGGAGTCGGTGTGCCTTCGCTGCCAGCCAGCGTGCTCCGTATCATGACTTAATTCTGCATCCTTTTGGCGTCCCTCACACCCGTTCCCAAAAAGGGGGAAATGAGCAGCCTGCAGCCACCAATAAATCGGATTAGTGAAATTGCCCCCAGCGCGAGAAGACACACAACCATGGGATGGAAGTGGCTTGCTCCAATCAAACCCCCCCCCCAAAAACTCAAAACAACAAAAAGAAAACGTTATAATTTCCAAAAATGTTTACAATCGAGATAAAAGCAGTAATTATGCGTGTTTTCTTAAATGTTTACCACGGTGTTTTTAGCACCAGAACGCATCATCCTTCTGCTCCTTCGTCGAGGGGTTTTGATAGCCGTAAACGCAGCACCGGGCGAGCGTCCGATTTTTTTGTTTTGTTTCGTCGCTTCAAACCTTTCCCCTATGGATCCCGCACGCCCGCCCGCAAACGCGGAATGATTTATCGCTTTTTAATGTATTAACACGCCGAGCCGAATGGTGACGAACCACCTTCTCTCACTCTCTCGAACCACGTCGCTTGGTGCGAAGGGATGCGAAGGGGTTGGCCGTTTTAATGCACAGCCAAAGCCTTCCAATGCACCGGCGGTCCATTTGTCAGGGCAACCTTTTTTCCCCCCCGCGAGAGCGAACGCTTAATTTCGCCTTCTGCTGCACGTTGTCAGCCCAGTCCGGCAGCTGTGGCCGCGCACACTCTATGCAACGGTGGCACACTCCACATACCAGCCGGGGGAGGCAAGGCAAAGGATCCTTCTCCCCGTTGTGCTCCCGTGGCCCAAATGCAGTCGAGTGTGTGTGTGAGTGAGTGTGTTTTATCGGTCAAACTTAATGTCTGGGCCAGTTTGGGGGCAGCGCATCCGTACGGGCGCGCGCGCGCTGCTATCGATCTCGATCTCGAGATAGAAGTGTCTTGCAGCAGCAAAAATCGCTCGCCAAATTGGTAGCAAATGAAGGAAGTTCTTTGTGTGCTCTGTAGCACGCACGGAAGCGTACTTCACACTTCACGCGAATGTAAAGAGGCAGGCGTGAACCGGGGTTTGTTTTTGCTTGTGAACGATGTGACGATCGCGGCGAACTTTGCGCGTGTGATGATCGCGCCCGCGTATCATGGTGGATGATCTCGTTTGCTTGTCGTGTTTTTTTTTACTTACCCATAGATAGCTTCTTTATCTCGCTTGTGTATGTCGGGCTGCACTGCGCCCATGTGACTGGAGGCCGGTGAAACATGACTAGAGGTTCCGTGGTAGCCGTGCATGCCGACCGAGGCAGCGGCGGCCGCATGGTTCAGGTGCGGGGAGTGATGTGGTGGCAGGCCGGACAGCGCCGGAGGTCTGTGGCCGGCATGTGGGTCATACATTCCGGCGGCACTCGCGTCCATCCCGTAGCCGTGGAGGCCATCCTCGTACTGTAGGAAGAGAAGGGGAAAAATAGAGAGAAAAAATTAGTTTAAATCGTGCCTCACAAAGAAAGGTTGAATTTCTCGAACAGATCATCTCCAGCTGCAAACTCTAGCCTAGGAGGTCCACCAATCCACCAAGCGTCCGTTGCGTGTGCCTGCCAGTGCTGGTCCGAAAGGTGGCAGATCCTATTAAATCCCTGCGCTCGTGTCCATTATCCATCCTTTCTAACCCTCAAGGTGGAAGGAACGAGAGAAGGTGAAACCCTCATACACACGCGTACGGATTGAGCAATTTCATCTCCAAAACAGTACTCCTACTTGCTTCACTTGGGAGCGTTTTGGACGTTTGTTACGACCGCACGAACTAGACCGAGCTTAGAGAGCTGCTTGGTCGTAAAACGTAACCCTCTCAACCCAATGTTTCTTCTGCTCTCTGGGAAAGCCCTGCTGAGGAGCTCGAATTTGATGACCCCCCAAAGATGACGACGGCGACGGTGATGATGATGATGAAGAGGATAATGATGCTCCATCACAATAGATCAAACCCGGGCGGGCGAGGTATCTTCACAGTTTGTGAGCAATAAAACTCGTGCGCGTTGGATGTCTTTCGGGCCACAATCGCGAGGAGGAGGGACTGGTTTCAACCCTTGGCCGCTACTGACCGAACATTACCGGTCACCGCACACTGCATTCCTTTGCTGAGGTGAAAGCCTCAAATTGACTCTCGCCGTTAGGAGGTTCAAGCAGCGGGAGAACTCCAATTGCCTCCTAAACGGACCCTCATTATCGAGTCCCGGTTCGCGAATGGCGCAAACAACGCCAGCGCTGAGGACTTCCCACACCCCAAAAGCCGCACTCTATAATCAATCGACTTGGTGTACCGCAGAGGGGAGAGTTGGAGTTTGAATTAATATGTATGAACCGTTTTTCATTTGCCACCCTCTGTCGACTCTTTCGACCTGTTCGGTTAGATGTTTACGGCCAAGGATTCCATTGTGTGAGCGTGTGTGTGTGTGTGTGTTTGTCACTCCTCTTTCTGAACCGAAGATGATCCAACCGATGATGACAATGATGATGGTGTGCCTGTGCCGCCGCACACAGCGCGATTTCAATTTGTGTGTGCGAAAACGTGCCAGGACTTTACAATTGCTCTGCCGTGGAAAACTCGCACACACACACAAAACAACCCCTTTTTTTGGGGGGTTGCACAATGCTACAATAGGGCGAGAAGATCCTTTTTCTAAGCCGCAACATTTCCGTGCAGCTGTGTCGTTTGAATGTTTTTCATCTTCGGAGTCTTTTTTTTGTGCTGGTAGTACTGGTTTTTTAAATAAAACATGCACTCCCTCTCCACAGCACACGCACAAGAAAGGATAACAAAATTGTTCATGTAAGTGCGCGCACCACGCGCCAGTGGGAGAGAATCGATTTAGATTCCATTTTCTTGCGGCTCCGCGAGATATGCCCCCCTTCCCCGTGCTGCCTGCCACACAAAGCCCATAATTGAAAAACATTCATTTTATGCTTTTCTGTTCGGTTTCAATTCCCCACCGCATCGTTTAGCGGCGCTCGCGCGCTCCCGGTTGTGGGGAGGAAAATGAAGGGTTTTTCCATTTTTTTTTGGCAATTTAGTTTTCCTTTTTTTGTTTTTTTGTGGCAACTCCCCTGCTGTGCGAATGAAGGTGAAACAAGGCGCAAAGTGAGTGTTTGTATGATCGCATCATTTCGATACAGAGCAAAACTCCATTTTATACAACCTATTTTGTTTTTGTTTTCCTCCCCATTGCTGGTAGAAAACAGAAGAATAAAAAAAATGCAAACGGTACATCAAAAGCACAACCCTGCGGGGCTGCGATTTTCTCCCCCCATCCGCTACACCTCAGGCGGGCCAGGCACTCCCAGGAGGCCATTGGAAACCCCTTTTTTATTGCGTGTGCGCCTTTTGCTGGTGCGCTGCTGCTGAAAATCTGAAATCAGTTCGCGGCCACCAAACAAAAGGCGACTTCTCCCTTTCTCTCTCTCTCTCGCTTGCTCGTTCGACCGCATAATGGGGAAAAGATGCTACGAAAAACACCCCGCGTATGCATATCATATCTCCCGGCGGTATTGTTGTGCAATTTTGTCTGCTGCGCGCTCAACCATGCACAGCCAATCGGCGTAGAATTGGCCTCCTGGTAGGAGGGAGTGGGGTTGGTTTCCCGGGGCGCATCCGGGATTCCGGGAGGCAAGGGTTGAAAGATTGCTGTATTATCTGCGTTCGCTTCGCTGTATTCTTTTCGGCCACCTTTGGCATTCGTTCGGTGAAATTCGTCTCAGGCAGCAGCAACAGCCGCCATTTGATTACCAAACAGCAAAAAGAGCACGAAATAATCAAATCCCTTGGCTGCTCGCACACAACAACCAGTGCCCCCGGGGGCAGAGAATTTTGAGAAACAGGGGGAAATGGATTGTGGAAAAAAAGGAACTAGCTAGAAATCACAACCCATCTCACCCTATCGCAGAGCAAAAGGGAGACGGGAGGAAGAAGGTAGGCACACCACACCCCTTTGCTGGCAAGGAATGGCAAGGCGGATGCTACAAATCCGTGTTCCGGAAATGCTAAACATCGTGCTGAACGGAGCTGAAAGTCAGGACAAGAGCGAGAGAGAGAGTAAAAAAAGCACCATTTCAGGCCCCGTGCGTGAGTAATGGCAAAGTCTGGGAAGAAACGCGTCCTCGGAGAAGCATCCGTTTAGCATCCTCACAATGGCGGAGTTACACATATCTGTTGGACTAGTGTGTGTGTGTGTGTACACATACATTTCTATAAACAAATCCATTTCACAGCAGATGATGCTCTCACCACCAGGCAAATGATGTTCGTCTTCGGGAAAAAAAACGCCATCTTTACGCGCAAGATGCTGTTTCCGGACATTGTTTACATAGCCGCATACGATACTGCGCGTACTTGAGAACGTTCGAGCCTGCCAGTCGAGCGTGTGAGGCGAGGGAAAGCGACAGTGAGATGAAGATGGAAGCGTTTAAAAGAAGATAAATACGTACTTTAATGGTAATTGTACGGAGGAAATCTATGTCATGCGATAAACCATTCGCGCTACCCTTTTTTCCCGTCCCAGCATCCAGGACTTCCTTGCTTCAAGCTGCACACACATCTGCACTTCTCGATTAAAATTGATGATGGGAACGGCACCCACTGTCCTCTACTTCATCGCGCATATGGCAACGAGCTTGATATCCCCAAAATTTAACACACCGAGGACTCCTCCCCCCTTTAGCGCCCTAAGGATGCCTGTCCCACAGGACGCTCCGGGGAAAAGCTTACGATGGAGCGCGCGGTTCTCAGAAATTTGGTCCCCAGTGGTGGGTCCTCAGATACATAGACGGCAAAGAATAAAACAAGAAGCTGCCACCACTCAGCCCCACAGAGCCAGGTCTAGCAGGACCGGAATGGCCCTGTTCCCGGCGAGCGAGAAACGAAGGCTTTTGGAGGCGAGGAACGTGGTTTGTGGTGCACACTCGCGCCCGCAACTTGGGAACGATGATTGATTATGTTCTGGTAGATTTTGACACCAGGGATTTGGAGGGATGACGGGAAACTCGGGAGAAAATAATCAAGGAAACGTGAGACGACGACAACGACGCAAGGCAAGGCATTCTTGAAAACGACGCGAACCGCAGATGACAACAACAAGATGCAGAGGCAAAGATATATCTGTGGGGTATTGGATTTGTGGTGCTGCTGCCGATGCTGTGACTGTTGTTTGTGGTCCGGGATCGGGTGTTTTCGGTCCCGGGACCCGGGGGGGGAGAGAGGCGAATGTGCAGTCTCAGAATGCTGCTGTACACTCGCGCATGGGTTCAGTGTGGTTAGTTGTCTTTGCGGCCCCGAGACACGTATCGCACAGCCGCATCGCATCGCACCTCGCTGTCACCACGGATCGTTACCGGCAACTGAGGCGAGGGAGTGCGGTAGCGTGGTGTCAAACGGGCGGGTTTGCTGCGCGCCTGAAAAGCAGAAACATGTGCACTGCAGAACCATCCCAACAACAACAACAACAACAACAGCAACCTTCCGGGTCCGAGGGGTTCCGCGGGCTTACATGGCACCGTTGACAGACCGAAGTGTAATAATCATCATCAGTTTGCATGTGTGGGTCTGAGGGTTCAAATTTTCGTAAGCCATTTCACACAAGGCCGGGGAAGATATATCTGGTAAAGATCACGGGATGATCTGCTGCAGCAGGGACACATGCTGCTATAAGACCGTACGGGACCACATTGCGATGTTACTTGACACCCTCCGAGATGTCCCTCGAGAGGCAAAGAAGAGGGAGAAAGAGAGAGAGTAAGTCATTTTTCAAGCAGCTTAAACCTCCTGCCCCGTCTGCACGGATCGGTAATGACACATTCCCACAGAACGAACGCCCGCTGCAGACCGCTACGCGTACGGACACATTGCTGGGGCTCGGGGCTATCTGTTTGCTTTCCGAGCACATTTCGGCATTACGGAGGAAAGCTGAGGTAAAAATCTCATGTTTTTCGTGAACACCACTCGACGACATCACTAATTTCCCAATTCCTCCCCAGCTCCCAAGCAAGACACTGGCAATGCAGCTGACGATTGGGGGACGGACGTGTTTGGTGTGGCGGTTTCGGAATTTGCTTTCCCAAAATGTGCCGAGGGATGCGTGAAAAGATTGAATGTGGTCAAAATGTTTACCCCGTTCAAATGAACACACGGGCGCATGGGTTGTGTACATCCCCAGGACATGATGATCGGACCTGAAGCACGAAGCAGTCCGGACGGTCCGTCCGGATCCGCCCGCACACAAAAATGAGTGAGGGGACGAGGCCGTCCAGAGGCCATTTGCTTTGACCGATTAAACGCGACGTGGTGGTGGGGTGTTACAAATGGTAAAAGGGTTCAACAACAAACACACAGCACGCGATGAGGCTTCGGTCCTTGATTCTCCTTACCATCGGCAAACCGAAGTTTAACACACACGCTTCTCCAAAACCGTTCTAAAACCGTTTTGATATCGCTTTCAAAGCATACAAACACACACACAGTAACCGAGCAATGGACGGGGAGTCGAGAGTCGAGTAAATAGTCGAGTAATTGATATTAATACAAAGCCGGGCGAATCTTCCCCCATTCTTTCGACGGGCTGATCCCTTTGACCTTTTGCCGGTTTGGCGGGCCGCAGAAGGGCCCCCTGTTTTTGGCATCGATAGCATGACGGCGGTAACGGCGGTTTCGGATGATGTAGCCGGAAAGGAACACCCGCAAAACGGACTAGCGTGATAAGAACAACAACAGAACACGACCAACGACGGACCGACCAATTGGCCCCGGGGAGTTGTCATTCCCTCCGATCCCTTTGCTGCCTGCCGTTTTGTGTGCGCATCAATTAGGATAACGCCGTCGGGACTGCCGTTGTGTCGGTCCAGGGCCATTTGCATAAAATTAGGTCATGCTCGCACATAGAGGAGAGAGATTTTCCCGTTTCCTAACTTTTTTACCGTGTATAAACTGGAGCACACACAAAAAAAAGAACATAAACACCCACACACTTTTACGGAATCATACGCAATCTGTGTGCGTACAGCTCTCGTTCGAAACCGACGACCATTAACATGCGCATTATCAGCAAACGCAGTGACAACGATGGTCTTTTCCCAACTTCCCGTTGTTACAGGTTACAGGGGAAGCGACCGGAAGCACTCCGCGACAAGTTTTCCAATTTTCAACCAATCAACCGACACATCGGAATGGCCAATTATGGTAGTTCCGGCAGGTTCTACGATCGCACCGTAGACATCCTCCCCTTCCCACAACGCGTTAGCTACTACAGTCTGGATGTCTGGAGATTCTTATAGGGCCCCCTTGTTGTGTCCCGGGAATGGCCTGTATCCCATTAGAATACACTTATGGTTTCGTTTTCTAAGGAATAAATGGGGAGAACCTTGTGTGTCGCGCTCTTGTGCGAATTGAAATGTTTTCCTATCGGTCGGAGCGCAGCGTCTTGCCTCCGAAATCCAGCGCCAAGTATCAATCCTCTTGTGAAGTGAGTGTTTTATGTTTTCGTTTCTTTTGGTGAAGATTTTATTTTTTTTGGAGGTAGTTAAGGCAAAGGCAATGATGCTTCTTTATACGAGTGGGCTTCGCGACCACTTTAAATGTGAGTGTGGGGATGGAAAGGGGCGGCGGCCCACACTCTTACGCAAAGTGCCATACAGTTTGAAGAGATTTTTTTTTCCGTGCATGTGTGTGTGTGTGTCAATTGCCAACACAAAACGTGCCCTCCTTCTTTACAACCACGATCGGTACACGATCATTACACGGGTGAGTGGATTTTCGGGGAAGGTGTACCAGAGGATCGATTACGACCGCTATGGAAAGATTCGAACGGTACGGTGTGAGTGGTGGTTCAGCACTCTTGTGAAGAACCAAAACTCGGCCAAGAACCCACCACGAGTGTGTGTGTGTGTGTGTGTGTGTATATATATAGAAAGAGCGTTTTAAAAAGGCTCTAATTGATTTCGAAGCACGCCATGTTTCTTGTCCATCCTTTGCCATCGCCTTCCATGCCCGCGGAACCTTTTGTTTGTGGCTGGGCTGATCGTGCCAGGGGCAACGGAGAAAGGAAGATATGTTCCGCATCAGGAGGAGAAGAAAGAAAAGAAAGAAACCTTTAGAAAAAAGGCCCGCGCTTATTCTCGCGGTCATGCTCGATTGACCGGTCGATTAAATGCACACGAACACACATTGTTGCTCGGCACGGCATCTAGCTTCACCCCTGCCCCGGCCAGGTAGAGCTCCACACACGCTGTGTGTCCACGCGGTCCATGCCCGATCGTACCGGCCCGCTGCCCAATCATCCGGACGGATCAGGATCAGGTTTAAGTGGTGATCGTGCGCAAATTCCTTTCGCAGCGCTTGGTGGAACGGGGCGGGTGGATGATTTTTACAAATCATGAACACCTTTTCTTTACCCTTTCCACTCCCCGCCGGCCTCCTGCGGTGGCCCTTGTTCCGCAAATAAAATTCCATTCGCCATGGTGCGGCCACGGTACCAACAATGGAGCTTGCCGTCGCAACCGTGCAAGCGATCGAAGCTTCCCGCGCGCGCTCCGCGCCGGCTACGACTACACAACAAACTGGCATGTCACGCACGCCCGAAAATCAGCCCTTCCGCGTCGTCCGATCGACCGATCCCGTATAAGCGCATGATTGATTTTCCCCTCTTCCCTTGTCGCTGCACCAAATCTCGCTCCAGAAAAAAAGAAGCAGTCATTCTCGATCGGTAAGATCTGGTGCTGTGGAAGATGCCTCTCCGTTCGAAAAATCGGCCAGTCACTCTTAGTTGTCAAAATTTTCTACAGACCCTACCCGAAAGAACGAAAGCTGCCAATGGCTGTGTTAGCGCCCTTTTGTTACGCCCTGTGGCCAGAACGTCCAGCGTCTTGCCGTCTGGCGATCGGTGCGCGATGGCTGCACTATATGCTCTTCGCGCTTTGGTGCTTCCGAAAGACCTCACCCCCCCCTCCCCCCATTGGGTGGGAGACGCTGTGCCTGTCCAATCAATTTGACCATTTTAAAGCCTGCCGCACCAACCCGAGTAATGGGAAGGAAAACCGGTGCCGGCAGTGTTATTATGTTGTGCAATAATATCTCTCTCGGTGAGATGCCCTGGACGGCCGTGTGGGCGCGAGCGCGCCCGCTCGATCCTTTTGTGTGCCCGCGAGCTGATGGTACATTGAAGGGAGCTGGAGAGCGGAGGAAGGGTGGACAAGTTTTGGAATATAAATTCGACTTCCACGGGTGCTTCTTAGTCTGCCGTCCATTTACGCTCTGACGTGCACACGTAAATTTGAAAGTTTTACAAAGCGGAGGACTTGCTGGAAGACTTGAAGCATTAGCCAAGCGGGAGCAGGTTGAGGGGCGAAGAAATTCAATAAAACCAGTCAAAAAGTATTACCTTCACCCCGCCGCGCCCGTCCATTCACAAGCAGGTCCAACCTCATGCCAGAAAAGAGATCGGGCATTCCTCTTAGCCCCCGAAAGTCGCCCCGAAGTGCTCTGGTATTCGCGAAGTGAAAAACTTTACCAACCGTAAACTGCCCTCCCCCCTCCCTCGCTGTGTACCATGACGCAGTGGTGTGAAATTATATTTTCACCGCCTCAAGTACGAAACCGAACCGAGTGGGCGGTATTCTTTCTTGTCCCACCAAAGAAAAGGAACTTCAATTACTTGTGCGCTCGCCCTTACTATTTCGCGTTTCGGGGGAAGATTGGTTGGTTGCCTTTTGTCTGTAAGTCTACGCTTTTCTTACGCGGCTTACCGAAGCTCTATTCGGTGTGCGTAAGCGAGGCTCTCTATTGTAATGGATTATTAAAAACAAAATTATGCAAATGAGTTCCTGCCCAGCTGGGCCCCGGCTTCGTCTTTGCAGTTTGCAGAGGCGGGACTTTGCGTAGTTGGGCGAATTTTTATTGGGTGTTTGTGTGCTCCGCTATCATAGCCGTGGTTTCGCTGCGCGTTACGCGTTAAGGCGAAAAGAAGATGATTCGGGTGGCGCAAAAGGCGCGCATCGCATGATAAAAAAAAGACAAGCACCGGCCGATGCTGGGAAGGCGAGCGAGCTGGAGTTGGGAGGCTGTGTGAGGCAACCGAAAAATTCCTGTTGTTATCAGCACTTTACTTGCTCCTCTCCGAAGCCAACAGCACCAACACTGTCGCTCACACACAAACAAACACACACAGCCAAATAACTTGAGAACTTTATTTTAATTAACTAATTATTTCGCCGCATAAAGCTACCCACGATCGGCTCGATAATAATTTTTGGGACGCGTTTTACGGCCTGCTCTTCAGCTTTATCTCTCGCTCTCTCCGGTCGCTGTAACAAAAACCATTACCAGCCAAAAGCTTTACCTAATTACCACCATGAGACTGGGGGGTGCATGTTTGCCGATGTAACGGAATTCGGTGGGGTGGGAGAGTGGTCGAGAAGCAATCGGTTGTGTTTTGCAAAAATGTTGCTAAACCAGCAGCAAACTCCAACATTGGCTAACAACAACGAACAAGCAAAAAAAAAAAAAACAAGGGAGAATCCATTTCGTTATGGTTACGCGTGGCTAATCTTTTGCCGTTTCCGAAATCGGCATACAGTAAAAATGTATGGCCGTGTGTATGTGTTTGTGTGTGTACAAACACATTAAGCACAATTAAAACAAAACAAAAGATATGGCAAGCGCAACAGCAGAAGCACCAACACAAAAAAAATCGCACAAAATTGTTTGTGCGCGCGGGCCAAATTTATGCATAATTATTGCACCGACCGACCGGAATCGAGCTGTGGTTTGCTGTGGCATGGTTTTATTTTGCCCCCCCCTTGGGGTTGTTTATGGCTATTTTTTACCAACCCCGCCACCTTTACACCTGTGCGTGTGTGTGTGTTGTGTGTCACACGATTGGGCGCATTTATTTGGCATTCCGCGGACATCAGGCCATCGGAAAAGGGTGCGTGTAATTTTGCCCCAGACGACCCTTGTAGGGGTTCAAACGTTCTGCCCAGGTGGACATCCACATCCACACACACACAATCACACACACACTCTAAACGCTCTAAACACCCGGGCGCAGACAAAAGTCACATCGCCATAAAACCACAAACCGTCAGATTGTGTGTGCGGGGGACTGTGAGGGAAGGGGTATGGTACGTGAAATAATTTTATATTAATGTGCAATAAAATATTGAGACCCCTACCCACCCCCCCTTTTAGCCATATCCCCCCCCCTCCCCCCTCTCTGTATGATTCGAAGGTACGCGCGCACACACACGTTCCGATGACAAGTAATAAATAAAATATCGCTAAAACATCGTAAAGTACTCAGCTCAGCTGTGCACTACCATGGAACTCGAAACGGAACTGAACATTACTGGGCGCACTGCAAATGCGGGGAAAGGGAAAGGGTGGCTAAAAGTGCTGATAGAAGGAAATAATTATGCCCAGCCACACGGTGTGCCCCCTCATCCCAGCCGCGTCAGGACTTGCCTGACAGTGTCGCGCCCTTTTTCACAAACGGTTCGACCCCATCGGACCGGGGACCTGGCTGACCACAGAAAAAGCGTTCGCAGAATTACCACTGCCCTGTCAGCGCGACTGACGAACCCACCCACCCACCTCCCCCCGCCAGTTGGGCGTGTGCGTGCTTGCACAGGAGGGGATGCCAGTGGCTCGCGCGTCAAACCTTTGACAGGACGCGTTCCCAACGTTGACGTACCCCAGACACCGTGTGGACACCGACGGAATTGGAACGAATTTTCTGCCGCCTCTCTCTCACTCTCCTTGAGCTAGCGTCCTGCTAGCGAAAGAAAAAAGAACAGGTAATAATTGTATATGGCCCTTTTTTTTTTCTTCACTTCAAACATTTATGCCTAAATTACAATCAACGACTTTCCAATAGGCATAATTCACGCAACATTAAATATGCATCGACCGTTCATTGATGGCGGCACTCCGTACGCAGTGGCACCGCACAAATTGCTTCACTGTGCCGGTTCCCGTGGGTTAATCGATAGGGCAGGAAGAAAAGGGCCCCCACCGGGGGCAAAGGTAAAGCAAAACAACAGCAACAAAAATCCCTCCCCCTTATTGGAAGCTAGAATGTGTTAGTCACACGCCATGGCCCGCCGGCTGGCGAGGGTGTCGGTTGTTATCGAAGGCGACTATACATGTGCATGTACATCAGCTACCACTTGCTGCTTTTTATTGCAGCTCTGGTGCTCTATCGATCGGTTCCTTCCGATCGATACGATGATAAAGCGGGTTTCTTTTCCGTATTTTAAAGATAAAATTAGATTGCTTAAAATGTGCCTGTGTGGCTCGGTGTGTGTGTGTGTATTTCAGCTTTTTATTATTCATTTCCAATGCTAACACGCACGACAGGCTGTGCGCTTGGCAGTGAAATGGATGGAAGTTTCTTGCACATAAACCCCCGAACAATGTTGCCGATCACCGGAGTGACGCTGCAAGAAAGGACAATTTAATGTGCGTGCGGCGTGTTGGTAAGGAAGGTCCTTTAAAAACGTTCGCAGGGAAATTTGTCAACTCATGTTCGACCCGGTGTGGCCGGTGTGTTTTGTCCCGCGCTCCCTCGACCGGAACTCAGCTGGCGGAGGAGCGCCAAAAGTAGCTTAGTCATGGCGTTGCCTAGTCAAAACCGGGGTGGGTTGCAGGATAATGTCGGCCTTATGTGACATTCCCGATCCCGGATGGTGTGCTCTGTGCTGGTGGCTTTAAGTTTGCTCACGGCATGCTGAGCCGCTTTAAAGTGGCAACGCAAAAAAGAACGTTTGAAAAAGCAAGTTCCCCCTTTTCTGCTGCTAGAGGGTCCACAAATTTACATACATCCTTGCTGGACGAGAACCACCAGAACCCTGTGGGCCCACGGCATTGGTCAGTTGCTGTCCAGCGCTGTCCACACAAACACACGCAAAGAAGCATTTGAATTTGGAGCGGACCGCGGACCGTGCTTCCTGGGGTTGGAAAATAAAGGCAACCTTAAGTACGGGCCTGGACCACGGTACGCCACCACCACCGTGGAAGTGTCCTCGGCCAAAAAGGAGGAAAAAGAGGCCAACCCAGTTCGCTTCAAAACACAAACGCATGCGTGTGTGCGTCCGGCGTCAAAGCGAAGGGAGGCCGTCGCTGTTACCGTCCCTAGGCTTTTTTGTTAAATGGTTCGAATCGAAGGGAATAATAATGTAAAGAGCCAACAGGGGAAGATAACGCAAAACCCCCCCACCCCAACCAGACCCTGGAAGGGTGAACGAGAAGTGTGGCGTACAGCAAAAGGAAGAAGCAGAACAAGAAGAGAAGGAAGCAGAAGGAAAAAAAACCATCACACACAGACGCTCACAACATTTGCTGGCGGAGAGGTCCTCCCGGGATGCGACACAGAACGCGCGCACGGAGGGGGGGGGGGGGAGGGAAGGTTGTAACGGAACGAGAGCGGGCGCCGAAAAAGGATCATCAATCAATTCTATCCCCTTTGGTCGGTCGGTCGGTCGTCGTCGTCGTCCGTGTGGTGTATGTGTATGCGCGCGGCCATTTTGAAATTCATTACTTACATGCCATACGCAGGCGAAAAACCCTCCCTATGTATATATATCCGTCTGCCAACCCTGGAGCGACTCGTACAACTAATAAAGCAGCAGAACCAAAGCAGGCGGCCGCCGCCCCAGGATCGACGTAAACGCCAGACCAGACGACACACACACGCACGCACGCACGCACCGGGTCTGGTACTGACAGCCACCGGGTCGTGATGAGGGAAGTTAACAAAACCCCCCCTTCAAAAAAAGTCCCGTTGAAAAGGATTTCAAGCTGGCTCAGCACCGGCAGAAGCTTAATAAGCGCGCAAAAGTAAGGTTTAAACGGAGCACAAATTACACAATTGAGCGCTGGGGGTTTGAGTGCGCCCCCTGAGGAGCAAACGGGCGGGGAGTTGCCTGGCGCCCAAAACTTATCTATCTTCAAAACACATTTGCCACCGAAAGTTTCCGGCGGCAAATCTCCGTCGCCAACATGCCGATAGAATCTGATTTCTTTCAAAGTGTCGTTTCGGGCGTATTGGGATATTGGCTTTAAGATTGTGCCAGTGACGCCGATACAATAGTGCCCATTTTTTTGTTGGCCCCTGGATGCTTGATTCCAATCCCTGATGTTCGAATGCTCGATGGCTCCAAAAAACAGGAAGCGTTACGGGAATTTCTCAATACCCACCGAAACCACGAAACCTGACGCACACCGGGTGCCCTTCTCGCAGTTGTGATTAGTCGAACAAGTTCGCACCGTGTAGCGCTGATAACAATTGTCGAACTGTTTTCCCGAACGCCCCTCCCGGTGTGGTTGATGCTGCTACTGCTCAGTATCAGTTTCATTCATCGACGCTTCTCGACGTAAGCAGAGCTCGGTCGCGGCAACGGTTCGATATCGCACCGATACCTCACGGTAGGGTTCACCCAAAACAACAGCAGCGACTTGAAGATTACAAAAAGGGTACCCGTCGGCGGCGGCCACCAGAACCTGACCTGATAGTACCCCCGATTGCAAACACACGGCACAGGCATTTCGTATCGGGCCTCGGTGCTGTTTTTTTTTTATATTGTGGGGCACAGCCAACTTGTCTAGCCGCGCGGGGCACACCCGATCATCGACACGGGGCTACCCGTTCCGTCCGTTATCGCGTTAGTGGGCAATTGGAGCGCCCATAGTGTCACCTGAGGCTGATGTGTAGTTGTGGCCTGAAGTCTGACCGGACACCGGAGCCGAGGAGGAGATCGAAGGAGGAGGGCAAAAGGAGCCAAATAAACAGTCGAACTCGTTTTCGGATAAAATAATTCAACGAGCCTCTCGATATCACCATCACACATCACACTCCTATCATATCAAGCGGGAGGGCAGCGAGATACGCGTTGCTGTGTTGTTTGATTTATTTAACATTTTGCCCCAATCTTTTTACAACTCGATTGGGCTTGACTGTGATACTTGTGTGTGTATGTGTGTGTGTAGTTGTCTGTGTGTTTTTTTGCTTCTGATTAGTTTGATCACCATCGTTTTCTTATCAGGCTCAGAACACGGCTCTATCTCGAAGCCGGAAGGTGTTGGAAAGCAGGCACTCATTCCCCCGAATCTTACACTATTACGAATCATCAGCACCAGCACGGCGCAACGACGCACTGTGGCGACAAGTTTGTCGAAGTTTGTCACACTGTGTGTCACATATCCGGTGCACATCTCGGAGCCCTCTTGGGTCGAGATTTTCGGCAAAGGGAAGTAGTGGTTCAAAATTAAGCGCTATAGGGCGAAACCACCCGGCAACCGGATTAAACGATCCCGGCGAACGGCCGCTCGCTCTGGCTCGTTACAACCAAGTGGGCAGTGTGGAGGGACACACACACTGACACTCGAACCACAGCGGCTGTTAGAAAAATTGTGATCAATTGAAATGGAGAGCCATCGTTAGCATGGGCCCTCCCTTCCATCGCGAGTCTTCCCGCTTGCCGGATCTGTCTACTGCCGCCAGCGCGCATTGAATTGTCGTCAATTGATGCTGAACGACACCGCCCGGCAATCGGACCGCTTAGTGTGTGTGTGTGTGCGTGTATGCTGGTATTCCGGGCGTTGTGGATGCTGGTTCGAAGTAGGCGCACTCAGGCCGGGCCTCATCAACGCCGACACCCACCGAGAGGTGACACTCTCGAGCGTCATCGAGCGAGCAAACCCGTCAACGACGCGGGTCCTTCGGGGTGAACCGTTTCGCCCGGCAAGCTGTCCGTAAAGGATCCGCGTTTGTTTCACTGCACCAACATCATCATCCACAAAACATCATTATCATCATCAGCGTCCTCCATCACACCATCGTAGGTTGTACGTCATCGACTTCGGCATGTGTATATATCACATGTGTCGCATGAAAAACGCGCTGGTCGTTGACATACTTTCCGACACCTTTTCGGACACGAATTAACCACCCAGAAGAAGATACTTAAGTTGGGGGGTATAGTAATAGGGAGGGATGTACAAAAATTTCTGAGAATAAGAAACTCACTCACACGCAGCGCACGAACAAGAAACCTTCAGGGGAATTAGGATCGTAAAAACACAACAACAATCTCCACACCTCACTAGCACCACAACCAAGCGCTGCTAGATGGACGGTGATGCTGTCTTCCCTCTGTCGCTGTGTGTGCGATCGTGGGGTGATGATTTTTGGTACACTTGGGTCGCGAGCATTAAGCAGACAGAAAGCAAAAGACGGAGGCGGCGGCGGCAGCAGCGAGAACATCATTAGAGATTGTCAAAAATCAAGCTGCACAGCCCGCGAGCGAGCGCGACCGGGGCGATATAAAATATTATAGTCATCATCTTCTGCGCCTCCGCCTGCGGTTACCTCCGTGGCTGCCTGTAGATGGGGGGCAAAGGACAGCATGGCTGAGCTGGGGATTTAATGTGCCCAAAATCATTTCACGCCGACCATTTCTAACGGCGTAACGAAACGCAGCCAGTGCCGCTTTATGGCGTTTGGTGGGGTTTTTTTGCTTTGTGATGCTCTGTGTGTGTGTGTGTGTTAGCGACGCGGACGACACACCAGGTACCAGGGCCCAAGTTCCCGTCGGAATCGTTGGAGGGAACACATTGAAAACATTCCTGTTTTATGTGCAAGTTTCTTTGCCGCTCATATCCCAGGCCCTTTTGGGTTGGGATGGTACACAAAATAAAATAAAACAAAAAAAAAAAAGCGGAATTCTTTCCTTCGCTCCCTCCGCGTAACCGCGTGCAGCGTTACAAATGTTACGTGATCTATTACCATTCGCACGGCCACCACAAAACTGCAAAAAGGGCCACCGGCGGGGGCCACGGCCGGTTGTCGGTGCACGTGTTTTGTCACCTATAGGCGGTGGTAGAGTTCGTGTTCGAGTGACCCGCTTTTATTTCGACTACAGGACATTATGAACCACCCAAACGATGATGACCCTCGCGAGCGTGTGTGTGTGTGCGGGAGAGAGTAAGAGCAACCGTAACTTTGCCGCATTATGTCATACTCCGTCGGGTGGAGAAGCCTCACTGCACACGGTGGGAGGCATTTCAATCGATCGATCGCAAACAACCCCACGTTGTGTGTGTGTGTGTGTTCGGCACTGTTAGATTTATTTCCTGTTCCTGTGACCCATGCCCATGAGACACGCCGGGGATCCCCGGGTCATCGGTTGTGGCGATGTAAGCGATTGCTCCGATCCAACTAACCGACGGACGCGCGGTGCCTTTCGAGTGAGGCCCGCGGGCGCGCACTGTACCATATTCTCATTATCTGCCCGACTGCACGAGATGTATCGTGGCGCGAAACTGCCGCGCGGCCTTTGGTGTGACCTTTACAACTTGCAATTGCAACCGTCGGATTAGAATCACTTGCCTAGTTGGTGTGGTTGGCATGTAGTGTGCCCACTATTTACGCCACCATTAGGATGGCTCATGTGAGTGCAAATCGCTCTTGCTTTACACACGCACACATTCGCTCGCAGTGAACGCAAAAGGCTTTGGAGTTGGCAATTGGGAATTCAGTTTTTCAAGTCCTTTTTCCTCCTCCAAAGTTTGGCTTCAAATGCAACGAAGCAAGCCGGCAGAGACATCAACCGGCAGAGACACCAAGACGACGACCTTGGTTGGTATTTTATTGCAAGCAACGGCACAGGCACAGGCCCAGGGCCCAGGTACTCACGCAGCATCCCATCGACTGGCCTAAAAGGACTGGCCGAAGGAAATCAGAAAGATCATCCCAACACACTAATATAATAATTTCCTAAACTGCATATCATTTAATGTTCGAGCAGAGCTCGGCTCTTTTGTGCCTTCACTTTCCTTCTCCTTTGGCCCTTTTTTTGCATCGAAACACATTCCTTCTGCTCGCTGGTCATAATTTTATTGCCTGACTGCCTTCCCGTATCCCCTCTCCCTTCCCATTGCACCCCGTTGTGGACGAAAACGCCTCGAGAGGATACTGTTCTGCTGCTTCTCGCACTCAAAAGCTACAGTGAGAAGAATGAACACATAGGCACAGGGCGGGCGAAAGCCGCAACGGCGAGGCAAATGAAATGAACTTTTAAGCGCTCGAATCACACCCTGTCATTCCGATCAACGCCCTTTTTTTTCAAACCCATCAAACGGCGATAAACTTTTACGACTGTCATTTTATACCACATAATTATACGTATTTTGCTCGTTTGCTTTGTTTTCGGGCAAGGTTTTTCGAGTTCCGTTCCTTTCGATCCCTCTTCTCGAGCGCGCTTCTCGAGTTGTATCGAAAACTACATTTAGCTGTGTGCCCCGTTTGGGTCTCTCGATGTGTTTGACTGATGCATTTGGAGGTTTTCGTTAGGATTGCTGGGGGAGGGATTGCACTTTCACACTGTGGTGCATATCTTTTCCTTGCGAGACAAAATAACGGCTGAAACGCACCTTCAAACACACACTGCTAACACTTTGGCGACACTTGGTGTGCCACCTTGTGCGCTTGGGACGTTGGAGTTGCGTCGCCGGAATGCGGTGGCCGTGTCGGAATGGTCTGTTCGAACCATTTCCAGCCGGCACCGATGCGTCGAGGGCAGACACACAGCGCACACACACTTGCGCCGGAATGTGCAAAACTCGGCATGAAAACGACAAATCATCACCGTCATCACGCTGGGTCGTGCTGCAAAGAATGCACACGATCGTCGTCGTCCCCCTCCCGTTTGTGGTCCGGATGAGCTGGGCCGGATTTCGGCCGTATCGCACACACACACCGTCGGTACGGCAGCGGGATTAAGCAGCATCTTTGGCAGGGCGGCACACAAACGGCGGCATTTATTTAGCGATCGACAGTCGTTTGCCGCGGCGCGGCGGTGGTTACTCGCCCTTTTGCACGAACGGTTGCGCTTGCGGGGAACAAGAGGGGGCCGGCAGTAATTGAATTTTTAGGGCTGCCTCCCGTTTGCCGTTCTTTTCCTCACCTCACCCCGGTGTATTGAACGGGGGGGAGGCCGCCATTTCCAGAGAAGATCATCTTCACACGCGACGGGTTTTAAGGTTCTGTGTGGTGCTTTGCCGCAGTTTCGTGTGGCCCCGACGGACTCGCTGGGTGTGTGTGTGTGTGTGTGATGCAATGCATCCAATATCTATCTTTTCACCTTCCCCCCATTCCTCCCTTTGAGGAGACGAGATCTGTCGATGATTAACGCTCTCGCCCTCGGGCCCTTCTTCCATACACACACACACCCCTTCTGCTTGTTTCGTCGTTTCTTAGTGCCGGGATGGCCATATTGCGATCGAATTCGTTCACCAGGAGTGGGAAAAGAGTGAGGCAAAACGATGGATGCTGCGACGACGGTTTGGACCCTATTTTTACCCTCACTTTTTCACGCACACACACACACACACGCATAGGAAAGTGCCCAAAAGCAGCCAAAAACACTCGGAGGAATTTATTTTCTAGCCAACCCCGAGAAGTTTCCCCCATTTCAACTGGGCGGCTCGGGGCACCGTACAAACCCCACCCGCTCCAATGCGGCCCACAAGTCGCGGCGAGGTGCGCTGAGATTAAACAAATAATAATTTATATATTCATGATGTTTATCTCGTCAAGGATTGTATACAATCGATCACGCGCGTTTAATAATCACAGCAAAAGGCAACCCTTTCTTCTTGCTTCTGTGCCCTCCGGACAGGTGAGAAACACACTCTGCTGCGCGTTTGAAGTGGGGCCCTCATTTGGAGTAAAATTCCACCACAGACACGCACAGCGATGCTTCCCCGCAACGTCGGGTGCGTTTTTTTGGGTGGCTGTGTTTTCCCTTCATCGCTCGCGGTTGATCGTTATTCAAAAATAAAATACCACAACCGGGGTGCGTGTGTGTGTGAGAGTAGGTCCTGCGAAACATAAGCGTCTCTGGAGCAATGGGGTGAATAAAAAAAAACAAAATTAAAAACACACACACATATAGAGCATATTTGTGTGTCGATCGAAGTAAATCGAACGCGTGATTTCGTCTTTTAATGGCGCCGAATCGAGGAGAAGAGGATCGCGCCTACTGTGTGTGTCTGGTTTTTCCAGCCCGATTGATGTTTTCTTGGCTGTGCGGCGGCTAGGTGTATACCCCACATATCCCGGCGGTGGTAGAAGAAAAAAAAAGAGAACACAGACACTTTCCCCCCTGCGGTTGCAGTTGTATTTCATAAAGAATCGTGCCTCCCGATCCTCCCTAATCCTTCTAGCACACACACACACACGCTCGGGGTTAATGGTGTAAACAAAATAACGGTTCGGGAAGCAGCAGCACTTTAGAGGATCCACCACGGCCGTCCGTGGTGGATTTGCTTTCGAAACCGAACTGTTTCGGTAATGATTTATAATAAACTCGGCTTTGAATAATATCACTTTCCGTACACACACACAGCACTACAGACACACACACACACACACTCTATCCTTCACACAGTGCACTATTTTCACCTCGATCGCAAACTGGAGTGCGTAGTTTTGATGGGGAAAAGTTTGGCCGCATTTCACACTTAATCGATCAGCTTTTTTTTGGGTTTTACTGCCTGCATCACATTATATGGATTGCTGAAAAAAAACACACACACACGCACTAAGATGTGCTAGAACTGAAGGTGGAAAACGATTTATACTGTGCGGAAAAAGGGGGAAATCGTTGCCACTGCAAACGCATCAAGCGCGCGGATTTGAAACAAAATCGACGACGCACCACAAACGCAAACATTTGCACGCGTAATCATTTTATATGCCAACTAGATTGGCAACCTGCTTGTCTCTCTCTCCCCCTCTGCTCCTTGGCGCGACAAAAGGAGCTCGTTCGCAGCAACATATAAGTTGATTAAAATGTGTACGCCGTATCGGTTGCCGCTGTTGCTTTATGAATTTCATCACACTTTGAAACGCATTCTGAAAGTCGGAGCATCTTTTTTTGTTTTTTGTTTGCTTCGCCATCACCATTGCTGGTTAAATATTAATAAACACCCCCCCAAAAGTACCCATTCGCCCTGTAAACCCATCTGTTGCGAATTGCCACTCGTTTTGGTGTTGGCGAACGACGATACGCCCGGGATAATAATCATTAGGCGGCACCCCCTCTAAACCTCTAAGCTAGACACAACAACAACGAAAAAAATGAAGCTGTGTGGCATAAGTCAACGGTTTTTGGGAAATTGACGCTTCAACAAATGTGCATGTGCCGGCTATGGCTAGCAGGCAGCGCAGGCGAGGGCAAAAAAAAGCACAACAATTTGAACGCAAATTTCCACATGGCCAAACCTCCACGGGTTTATGCTTGCACGTTTGCCTAACGCGGCTGGTAAGCTGGCACATTCAATGAGGGTATTACTAAGCTAAGAAGGGAGAAAAAACACCACAGTACCATACACACAGGCAGGCACAGACACACCAGTAAAATAAAGGCAAAAAAGCGCGAGGAAACTCATCTCACTCCGCCGCCGTGTTTTGGGCTGCGGCGGGAAGAGCCGGGAACATTCTTTTTATGAAAATGTTGTCATAAAACGAGACGCTTGTTAGCGCGCAAGGGAGCAGGAGGCAAATTGGGGGGAGGACAAAAAAGATGTGCATCCAACTAGTACTCCGAACTGCGATGCAGCTTCGGCGGTGCCAATATGCCGTCGTGCCGCTGGAAAAGCCGCTGCAATGGTGGGGAAAGGAACCGGGGAAATCCGGAACCGAGCCGTCGTAAAACGGCTGCGATGGGGAGAATCGCTTTTTTATACACATTTTAAGAAAGCACCCATTCTTAAAACATGCTGTCGGAATTTGGAAATCCTGCCGATCGATGTTTGTCGCGCACAAGCGAAGACAAACATGTAGAACATGCTAAAGATCATTGCTCGATCGGGGTTGTGGTGACGGGAGAAAAAAAAAACTGTGTGTCACTTAACATGTGAATGCAAATCCCACGCTTGGTTTTTGTGTATTTCATTCTCTTTTTTTTTGAATTGCGCACCACTTTCGGGATTTTAAGGAAGATTTTATTACACACAAAAAACACACACAGCATCGTCCTCCTTTAACGAACTTTGTAAAAATAGAATGTAATAATTCATCGTGGGTTTTTTTTTCTTTTTTCTTTTGCATCAAACGCTGAGTGTTGCGCTGGGTTTTACGCAAAACGGCACGGTGCGGGCGTGTGTGCTTGCGTTAGGACAATCGGTCAATTTCACCGATGGTCCTCGGCGGTCGACATCGACTAGCTGCATTCCGTATTGCCATTAGACATTTAATTACTCGACCCGGTCTTTCGCTAATCGGTTCTGTTCTTGCGGAGGGGTTCGTGTTCTTCTTGTGTCACATTCGAACGATTGAGTCGCAACAAAAAGAAACAGAAATGGAGAAACGACACACCGCATCACCGGGAACGGGAGATTTGGTGGGGCCGATCACTGGCACAAATTGATCACGCTCTTTCCTCCAGGCCTGCGTACAATGCCGCCGCGCTGAAGTTGTTTGAACAAATGCACTTTCCAGTCGGTTGCACACTTCGCAAGTAGGGCCGAACGGCGGGCACACACCACAGCGCCGCAGCGCGTCATTGAAGTGTGCTATAAAATATGAAATCTGGCGGTCACAATATTTTTCTCCTCCTCATTTACAGCGGAATGTGGTTTGCAATAGACCCATCAATTCCGCCGATCTTCCGCCATAAACACTCCCTCGCTCTCGCTCTCTATCGCTGTCTCCTTCAGGTACGCACTTAGTGTGCTGTTTGCAAACAATTTTATAGCGACGCAATCATACTGAAATTGCACATAAACCAGCCAATAAGCTTGGGCTAGCCTTGTTAGCACCACCGTCGCCCAAAAGCAGTTGCAGCTTTACAACATTTTAAAGCAATGAAGAGGAGGATCTTGTAAGAAGGGGGTTGTGAGATGCGTCAGATGTTGTCGGTACGCGCCAGGCACCTTGTTTAGCTTTAATCCTTTCATCGGGGTTGTAATTCAAGCTTTCACGCGGGTGTGTGTGTATTTCATCATGCTTTTACAATCCGCAATATGATGAAGGTTTACAATAAAAACAAAAAAACGAGACACTTAAATCCAAACCATTACTGCCATGGTAACCTTAGCAAACCGCCGCGAACGTCACGAAAAAGTCATATAATTATGAGCCGTATGAGATGTTACTGGATAATGCCTGGATGGGGGCCTTCATAATCAGCGCCCCGAATTCTAAGTGTGTGTGTGTTTGGTGCTTTCTTTCTGTGCCTGCTGCTCGGAATGTGATATCTCCGTGGAACGAGGATCATTACTCCCCAAGCACACGGAACAAGCTTCAACTCAAGATTTCGCATCTCGCCAACGAGAGATCGCTTGTGTCTTGTGTGTTTCGGACCATCCCGAAAAGGCTTAATGGGCAAAAGTTTGTGTATTCTTTCCCTTCCCGCAAATAAACAGCGAGCAAGCCGATATGGTTGCTTGGTGGATGATTTGCGAGCCCGCACAACAGCGGGAAGGTGAGCGATCGTACACATGTGCGTGTCTCGGTATGTTTATATGACAAGTTTACGATCGCCCAAAAATCACCATCATAAAGAGTTAATTTTGGATCAGGCTTGGTACCTTCCTGTCCGTTGTTCCTTTGCTTCGGTTCACCCCCTCGCAAGGGTGGTGGTACCGTTACCGTATTTACACTTCTCTCCTTCGACTTCGACTTTTAAGCTGGTTACCGTTTTATGGTGGCTTATGGTGGAAGTGTCGGTCACATCTTCTGCGTGCAGTTAATTTGCCTGCCAAACACCAGCCGACCTTCGATCCGTTTATGATCGTAACAAACCGTACAAATATCCCTTCTTCGGGCGACGGGTAGCTGCTAGCAGTTGGGTAGTGTGTGTGTGTGTAGGTGCACTTCCCTCCTGATTCGCTCGGTCGGCAAAACACCCTTAGCGCTTGTTAATAGGACTGTTGTGTGCCGGTTTGCTTTTTTCGCCCCGAAAATCCAATCAACTTTGTGTGTTTTTCTTGTGCTGGGTTGTGCGCGCTCCAGGGTCGGTACTTTCTTCTTTCACCGGATTAGAATGAACCCGGTTGAGGCACCTATATGTGCTGGGGTTTTGTACCTGTGGCGAAGGAGGAGGTCATTCCTGAATGCTCTCTCTCTCTCCCTCTCTTTCCCTTTCCCTGTGTTGTACCTTTCGCCAAAGCAGGCATCAGGCGGCAGGCTCATTCTGGCAAGGAAAAGACGAGCTCCTGCTGACTCCCCGCTGTTAAGACCCGCAGTTAATCAGAGGGTTCGGTCCGGGCATCCCTCTTTTGCCTGCCTAACCAATATCACCATCTCCCGCTGACATTTGCATCTACTGGCATACACACACAAATACACATGCAGGCTCTTATTCACACCCACAAACAAGCGCACATGCCGGAGTTTCACGGTACCAATAATCAGGGCTTTTTATTGGCAGGAGACAACTCGCAGCACGGCATGCCCCCCAAAAACGGACCACCGCTTGACTGTTTGTTTCTGTTTGGCCGACGAACAAACACACACACACACGAGCACACAGAGTTCTAACGCTTTATGGTGCGCGGCAAAACCCGAAAACTGAAACTGTCTTTAACCGCCCAAACTGTCCGGGCCGGTCAGGCCGTCACACACTACCTGTGGACGGCTGGCACGATCGACTTCTTGGAACGTATCACACCACCGCTAACCTGGGCATTCCTTGTAAAAACTCCTCCGAACTCGGAAAGAGATTATGATGGGTTTGAAATTTGCATTTAAATTAAGAATTCTCGAACGATCCTCGAGCGCGGTGCGCGTTCCGGCGCGGAGGTCCACGAGTCCTCCAGCATCCGCACGAACCCAACAAATTCCACCATCACCACTCCTACGTGTTTGGTGCGCTCTCGCTCCTTCGATTCTGCTCCTCAAATATTCCGCCCAACCAGTGTCCTCCCCAACCAGTCTATTTGTATTGAGACGCGAACACACGGCCAGAAGGCGTCTCGCGATCGCGGTTCACCCGCAAAAACCCCAGGAAGGAAAAACAATCACCAAACTTACCCTAGGCTGTGCCATGTGTGTAGATCGTTGAAGTAGTCGTTGTTGCTGGTGGAGCCGGAATGTGGTTCGCCGTGGCGCAAGATTTCGGCCGTTTTTGCCACGTTTTTCTTTCTTTCTGCTGGCAAGCGGCCGTTTGGCGTGTGTATGTGTGTGTGGGTGTTGGGTGTTGTAGCGCACGGGGCACCTCCACTCGCGGTTGTTTTGATTCGCGCTTGATGCGGCACACGTTAAGTATTGATGCCTGCTGCCTGCTGCCCCTCGCCGGGGGGTAAGATCCTCGCGTATTACACACTCGCGCACTTATCACCGCGCTTTCACATCAATCGCCATACATACAACACACACGCACACTCTCGCGCTCTTTTAACACATACGCACATACACACACATACACATAAAAACTACACTCCCGTGTATGTGACTCTATGCACACATACACTCACACACACATATATATATATATGCAATACCCATGCAACACACGCGGGCAACGGGCGGGCAACATGCGCTCTATACGCACTGCAACGGTACGCCACCACTAGCACGGTGCATGATGCGTTTTCTCTATCTATGTCGCTGAACGCAAATCGCCCGAAAAACACTCTCACTCACTCACTTTTTTTTTTGCTGTTGTTTGCACGCGAAATCACTTACAATTACTGTTTTGCAGAACCTTGGTGGTGTGTTGGGGTTTGTTTTTTTTTTGTTTTATTCTAATGCTCTTCTTAACCTTTCTGTTATCCCGTCGGATCTCTGCTACCGCTCGCTCACCGCCCAATATCAGTGCCACCGGAAGCATGCATTACGCGACTGGTGACGCGCGGAGCTGCAGTAGCTGCAAACGGATGCGATCGTTCACGATCATTGAGGGGGGGGGGAGGTGTTCGGGGCGCCGAACCGCACCACGCACCTGTCGTTCCTGTCCCGTGCTGAGATCCTGCGATGCGTCTGCCCTATATGCTGGACCACGAAATTTTCCACCGACTTCGAAATGTACCAAGCAGTAGCGGCGGCGTTGTGTGATTGTGTTTATCTCGCGTTTTTTGTTCCGCACGCGCGCTTGTGTATATATAAAGGTATAGGCTGTATAATTTGTATATAAAGATAACTTCTCTTAACGCTGTGCCGCTGCGTGATGTATCTGCGTCGTTGTCGTTTTGTTCTTGTGCTGTTGTTTGCCACTCTCTCCCTTTCTCCAGAACCAGCACAAGGTACTTTGCTTAGGCAATCTTCACTTCTAAATCTATCATCAGTTTCGTATACTTGCTCCACAACAGACACCGCGCGCGCCGGCAGATCTTGCGGGGTCGCTTACGACTGCTGCTGCTGCTGCTTTTACCCACGGCTCGATCACGGGCTACACTCTCCAGGAGATCATCAGGCAGGGCGCGCCCTATAGAACGCGCTCTATCGGCTAGCCAAAATGGTGGATGTGTGTTTGTAAGAATCTTTTGTTTGTTTTAATTTCACTCTGGTGTTCACTGATGATGTGATCGTGTGCGCTGTCGTATGTTGGTTGTTTTTTGGTAAAACTTTTGTTGCTAAAAAATAAAGCTACGCTTTCTTTTCCCCCCTTTCCTTCCGTTCCGGCACGTTGTGTTTTGTGTTGGTTTGTGTATACCTTGGTTGTTGCGTTTCAAGACGCTCGTGGCCTGCTTCAATGTTACAATTTCGTATACCTGCTGTATTCTGCTGCACTTTTCTGCCGCTCTTCGTATCACGCCGTAGTAGTAGTAGTAGCGGTATTAGTAGGCTAGTAGTAGTAGTTGTTGTTGTAGTAGTTAATTAGCAATAGAAGTTGTTCGCTTGCAGTTGCAATGGGCTGATAAAAGGTAGGTAGTGTTTTTTTGCTCTTGCATTCAACGGACTTGCTCCAGACAGCGATTCGTACATTAAAGCGTTGTTCCGCAAGTATTGGGAGCCGTTTTCGGGGCGGAGGCGAGGAGGAGTCAGATATTCTGATTATTATTTTCTCTCTCTCGTATTTTTTGTTTTGTTTTTGGTGGTTTGGTGGTTGCAAAAATGCCGTATACTGGGTTGCTAGGAAACGTGTGATACATGTACACTCCCGCCTGTCAGTGGGTTAAGAATGCGGCTCCGCCTCGCCGGAAAACGATCACATCCTTTGCTTGCGCGGGTACTGGCGGCGCTGTTTTATTTTCCCGTCGGGGATCCAAACCCGGCCGCCCGCGGAGACCGTTCACGTCGAAGCTTCCGAAGCCCTTTGCAGAAACTGTAAACCGCCGGTACAACCGCCGGTACAGCCGCCGGTTGTTAGTGTCAACGCGAATTATTTACGCACACACACACACGCGCACACGCACAAAAAACGGACACTTGGACACAATTTTCGTTGTTTTTTTTTGGTTTTGTTCCGCGCGCGCACTGTTTTGCGTCGTTGTGCTCCGTTGTATTGCACACACTACCACGACTGGGCTACTCTGACTTTTCGGGAACGCAACGGAAACTAAAGAAACGATAGAGAAAGACAAAACAAAACACTTAGAGAGCACACTCTTTTAGGCCGTCGCGCACACTGTCGCATTGGGAATTTGTTTCGTTTCTTGTTGTGGTTTGTTGCTGCTGCTGCTGCTGCTGCGTGTAACTTACACACACCGCGGGCGCCGGTAACGATTTAAATTTAATTTTGATAAAAAAAATTCAAACTAATAAATGATGATAAACTAACACCGAAGGCCGAAAAAGGGAGGAATGTTAGGATGAGGCAACAGTTGAACAAATCAAAACGGGAGAAGAAACAAAAAGCCGCTTGGCTGAAAACCGCGGCAAAAATTAATAAGGGACCGCGCGATCGGCAACAGAACACACGCGCGCGCCCGTATCGATACGTTGCTGGAAAACTGCAGCCGGCCGAAAATCGGTTTTGCAAACCAAAAAAGGGCACCACACTCCACTCCGTTGTTACTATTATTGTTTTGCTGGTGGCACAGGCCGCTGTTGATGCTGCTGATGCTGCTGCTGTTGCTCTTCGCGCGAGATGGGTTTTTGTTTTTATGTGTCGCCCGATTAGAGGATATTAATTTCCATAGCCCCGGTTGGCAATATATTTTCCCGGTCAGTGTCGGCCATGCTACACACGCTCACACACGCACTCGCTCTCTCTTACTCCCGTCGTGCGGGCGTTCGGGTGTAGTTCGGTGCGAGAAAAACGGGCCCCGCTGGCTGGCTGGCTGGCTGGATCGCTGGTTGGCCTGGTGGCCTGGCGTTTGGTGCAAAATTGGCCGCTTTTACTCCGAGGGGGCCCAAAAGTGCCAAAAAACCTTTAAGTGTGTGTACGCGCGCGGCGACGGCAAACACGGTCCCAAAAAAAAAAACAGAACGTTCGAAGGGAGGACGCGCGCGCGATTCTGTATATTTTTTTATTGTTGCACCGAACAACACGAACAACAGTACACGGTAACGACACACGGGACAGCGTTGGTCACACTGGTTGCGGGGGCAGCGCAGCAAACACACAACCACGACCAACAACAGTAAGTGCAGCAACAACTAACGAAACAGCGAACAATAAAAAAAAATAATAATAATAACCCACTAAAACACGAACGGTGATTTCTCGTCGTACGCACGCTGCTTTTCTCCGCTCTGTGTGGGGCACGGGCGCTGCTGCTTGCTGGCCTGTGTGCGCGCGCTCTAGTGTGGTGCGGTGTGTGCTGGGCTATGATGATAATAAATGACTAAACGCGCTCGAAACGACCCAACCGAACGGAATCGGTTTTCTCGTGCGCTCTCGGTCGCGTACTTCGGCCGCTTCGCATTCGCCGTACGGTCCGCTGCGCTGGTGTGAGTGTGACGGAGCAACATTTACTCACACGCGCGCACACACACAGGTACGGCTCATCCACAGCACCCCGGACGTATGACGGATGGGATGGAGCGAGATGAGCACAGTGCCCACAGTGGTGAGATGAAGTGAGCTGCCGCTGGCGGCGGCTGCTGCTGCTCACCCGCCTTTTTTGTGTATGCGCGCGCGGTGCAAATGAACCTACCTACACACAAACACATGCACACGCGCAAAGCTGAGAAGGACGATGACAACACGACGCAGGCACGGTAGGTTTCAATGGTGGTGGTGGTGGTGATAGGGGAAGGTAATGGCGCGAAGGTATTATATTGGAATATATCCCATCGTTCCTATGGGAAAGTAAGTGCCGATGGATGGGGAGACGCGGTGGGCTGGAAAGACGCGTGCTCCAACGTGATACGCGAAACCGAATCGTCACAACAATGATGGGAAGGAAGGCTGCAAGGTGACGAGATACAGCCAGCACGCACACAGAACAATAGCCCCGCCGGCCCCGCAAAACCACCGAGTCTTCCACACGGGATCGTCACTTGCGCGCACTTGCCGGTCGCTGAGCAAGATGTTCGCGTGATGGTGGGAAAATGTATGCGTGTGCGTATATATATATATATATATATATATAGGTATGTATAAATACAAAATATATTTGTGATGCTGGCTGGCTGGCTTTTTTTGCGCGCGAGACCAGTCCGACGTTTCCGTTAACTTCGACCCGGTGTGTGTGCACGTCGTACGCGGTTCGAAGGCAAATATACACTGTCAATCAACATTTATCTCTGCCCAGCCTCTGGCCCGCGCGCACACACGACAACGGCGATGATGATCCACGTTGGGGCTGGGCCACGGGCCCACGGATGGAATCCTCCCGTCCATCCCCCCCACCCACCCCCCAGTACACCCCACTAACTAAGGGTGGATCCATTTCGACAAACCCGGTGGAAACAACACCGCTTTACCTTGGCGCTGTTCTGTTGGTGCGCGAAAGCGAAACAGAGCATCGTTGCCCGCGCTCGTGCGAAGCGAGACGGCACGAAGCAGAGAAAATTTATGGTCCCGCCTCTTCACCGGCTCGTTAAACACGCACACACACACACACGCGCGCGCAACCAAGCCAGCATGGAGAATGCGAACACGGGGGAAAGGAAGAAGAAAATGAAAGATGCCAAACAAACGGGGCCAAGTGAGCGAGAATGAAACGCTGCTCACCGCGAGCGGCTCACGCGTGAGCTGTGGCTCATGCTCATCCGCTCATCATTGGTGCTTTCTCACCGCTCGCTCTGGTGTGTTGTTTGTTGGTTTCATAGTGTGCGTGTGTGTATGTAACAGAGAGAACGCCACTGCACGAGCGAACGGGATGGCAATATCCATTGCGCTCAAGCACAACAGAGCGAATGCGTGTGACCGCGTGCTGCCCCGTTTGAATGTGTGCGTGATTGTGTGCGCGAAAAACGTGCTTCTGCTTCTTACTACCTTCTCTCGCGCTCGCACACACACACACCACCCAAAAACCTAAACCCATTGTGTTGCTGCGTGTGTTTGCTGCACGCAAACCCATCTTGAAACAAAAACAAAGAATAAAAATTGCGAGCGAAAAAAAAGAACGACCGAGTTATCATCATCGTTTCTCACTCTCGTGTCTCGGGTTAGCGTCTCTGCAGCAAAACACACAGCAAAAGCACCGTGCAACCTTCCGCGACCCCTCAAGGGGGCGGGGTATGATTGAGAGAGAAAAAAGCGCACTGGCTCCGCCTATTGCGCCACGAGCAGCTGCCATTGGGCCTATGAAAAGTGATGGCAGTATGCTATTATTTATACGGCTGATTGAAATGAAGGATGTTATGGGCCGGAGATTGGTGGGTCAATTTCATGCCACCGCAAAATTCCTCCATCCAGCCAGTGTCGGTGGGGTTTTGCGGTACAGAGAGGGTAGAGGGGGTGCGGAGGACGGCTGTCACTGGGTGCTGTCGTCGTCGCTTTCCTTCATACGCGCAGAAGCCGCTCACATGGCCAGGCCAGCACTGTGACATCATCTCCGTGGCGGAGCGCTCCTCAAGAAAGTGCTCGCAAAATGACAACAACGACGACGACGGCCAGCACACGAAGGCTAAGCCAACCTTCCGTACGTTGTGTTTCTGCGTGTGTGTGTTTGTGTGTCCGCTGCCGTCCGCATGGCAAGGAAAGACACAGCGCGGTGTGCACTGTGTGCCTCGCTGTGCTGGGACGCAGAGAAACACAACTCCGTCACAAGCAAAAGAAGGCAAGGCAAATCTGACTCGATTCTCGACGCGAAAAGGCGGCATCAAAAGCACCCCCCTGCCCGCTTGTTTTGGGGGAAGGTAGAGCGGGACAGCGAAGTAGAAGAGAAAAAAAAAGCTAAAACAAAAATACAGCACACAGCGCATTTGCGCCTTTACTTGCCCGCCCGTCTAAATACACACACTTTTCAAATCCGCGAAGCAATAGAGCGAAGCCAGCGAACGCGCGAATGATGAAGATGTGCGCGCGAGCGAGCGAAAGCGAGAGGGCCATGTCTGCGGAGAAATGAACGCAAGGCAAATGTGAGCGAGCGAGATAGAGTTCGAAAAAGCAACCGAAAAAAAAAAAACAAACGAACATCCCTCTGCATATTAGAACAAGAGCTGCGCAAATGTGAATTTTTCATACCAACTCAAGCCGGGCCCGATGGATCCGGAATGCTCGGGCTGTGGAACGGATTGGATGGATGGATCGTCGGCCTGGTACGGTATGGCAAGTACGCTGGCTAGCATTTTCCTTCCTTTGTTTTTGAATGAGCTCGGGCGCACTCCCGATGTTGCACTCCAGCATTAGCTGGGAAGGAAACTTTGAGCCTCTGAAAGCGAGGAGCTTGTGTGTGTCGTTTTGTCTTTTTTTTGGTTATACTTCTAGTTCATTGTTGCTTGCTATCAACTCCGACACACACACAAACACACAACTCATCTCTCAAACATCCCCCCTTCCCCTTCCTTTCGGTTCGTGATACGGTTTTGTTCGTTATTTTCCAATTTTCTTACTACCACCATTCCCCACCGTCATCAGTTGGAGACCGGTGCTGGAGCAAATTGTGGAAGGGCAGGGGAGGAGAGAGTGAAATCATCTCGTCCCGTTGAACGAAAACCCGTTAGCGATGGCTTTTGCTAACACGGGAATATGGCTCGAGCGAAAAGGAAAAACCAATTTCGTGTGCCCGAAAGGAAACTCCTTTAATTTTGCTCCTTCCCTTACCGTTTCCTGTGCCAGCCCGCCTGCCCTCTCAGGGATGCATGAGTAAGGAAACATTCAATGGAAATAAAAGAAAAATAACTCGCTGATAACTATGAGAGAACCAACAAAAAAAATGAAAGAAAACTAAAACATGCAAAAAAATAAGGAAAAACCCCTTTTTTCCTCATCCACTTTTTTGGAGCTGATACAAGAGCCAAGAGTACAGGGGGTGACGGTGTGAGTGTTTGAACGAAGGAGAGCGGAGATAAAGGATATTTTGCAGCTTTTTTTTGCTGGTTTTGTTGTTGTTCTGCGCGAACGAGCTTTTCATTTAAGATTGCAACAAATTCTTAACTTTTCCATTTAATCTTTTGTGCAATGTGCGCCACCCCCACCAGCACTCGCTTATCGGAGCATCGCTCAGCGGTGGCAAAAAGCAAACACATTTCTTTAATGCAACAACCCATCGTTGGGTGTGTGTGTGTTTTATTCCTTTTTCCTCCCCAGACGGTTTTAGCAAGAACACCGGGCAAGTTAATAGAGCGAGCAAAAGCGGTTGTAATAATAAAAATAATTGCTTCACGGTCACTACGGGCGCAGTCGTTGGTGGTGGGACAGCCAGAAGGTGTTGCCCAATGACAAACGTGGTTCGCCGTCGAAGAATATGCATATACCGCCGTACACAGCAGCCGTACTATGAGCGATGACACGAGCGATGAGCAGGCCTTGCCGTTGTCGTCGTCAAATTATGTAGTGCCCATAATAATCTCACCTGAGCTGGCACAGGCTCGGCAAGAGCGGGAGAGGGCCAACGCACGCTAGATGGTGTTGATATTCGCACCCGCGCACCCGTGCACCGAAAGTGATGTACGATGTCAAAATTATTTAAATCTAATGATAGCGCACGACAAATGAAAATTTGTTACCCCGGGAGAAAGAAGCAACAGCACCCTTGATGTCCCTTGGTCCAACGTTGGAAGGGAGTACACACACACACTCACACAAACAATAACAGCAGCCAGAGCACAATATTAACAACCATAAACATTAGACAGAGAGAGAGCGCGCGCCCGCGCGCGTGTGTGAGTGTGTGGCTGCGCGAAAGAAAGGATGCACGAGAAAGCGAGACGGCAGATGTCACCGGGCGTCGTCGTGCGTCATTTTGTTGTACTCCAGATTGTAATATATGCCCTCTCATCTCACCCCACTTCGCTGCACGCTCCACGGACGGGGCAAATATCCTCGCCATAAGGACCCCATGCCCGAGCTGTCCCGCGTAGACGACGTGTGGCGCTGTGTTGCCATCACCGGCCAATTCCTTCACGCCAGCTTTGAAAGTAATGAAGGTGTGTGTGTATGTGTGTGTGTGCTTCTTCCTGCGTACAGGGAAAGGGATTGCACCGGCCCGCTGCTGGCCGGAATCGATCCGTGCACAACCGCATTTATTATCCGTGCAGTGCGCGTCGCTGTGTCCCATATGTTCGCTCCTGCTGGGGTCTGCCACCATGCTCTCTGGCACCATGCGCGTGCTGTACATATAGCTGTACAATACAATTTTGATCGCTTCACGGGCTGATGGAATTTTGCTCCGTTCCAATGTTCCGGAATGCCGTCGCATCAGATCAGAGCTCGGCCTCGGCATTAGAACCCGTTGCGGCGTTGCTAATAGCGCACTGTCCGGCTGTGTGTGTGTGTGTGTTTGTTTGCGGAATGTGTGTTCGATTGCGCGTAAGCGCAAGGAATGCGTGAGCGTTTCGGTGTGATTTGCGCCCGTTGCGCTGCTAAATATTGAAACATTTCAGCCCCGCCATCCTCCCGTTGCTTTCATCTAGTGCATTTTTTGTCGGCTCGTTACGTACGACATATCATTTGGAGGGCGCGCGCGTGTGTGTGGGGGAATGTCTTGTCTAGTTTTTTTTCTAGTTAGCTTTATTTCACCCCAAACAGCTGTCAAAAAATGGAAGCGCAAGCTAAAATCGCCGTTGTTGCTGTCGCTGATAAAGAAAAACCCCGAGACCTGCGGCTTTTTTCCCACAGCAAAAAAAAAAAAAAACAAGAGCGCCACCAAAAACCTTGAGCCATAGTAATGAATTACGATTAATGGCGCCAATATGTTTAATGGTGCTTTTCCAAAAACCACGCTCCGCAGCGCTGCGTTTGTTCATTTCGTCTGATGTGTGTGCGTGTGTGTGTCTATGTGTGGACACACACGTTCGCTCCATTCTTGTGACAAATCCAACCGGCTAGAAGAGGAAGGAAACGGGGCGGATAATTCAAGACACATACACACATTTCATTCCCGGCGAAGGATTGGCAGAAATCTCTCCGTCTATCCGATTTATTTTTCCCTGCCTTATCATGCGCCATAAAGAGAAACAAACCCATTTTTGGCCACTGCGAAATGTTGTCGCCGCCACCACCGCCACTCCGTGTGTGACATTCATTGCAGCAAAAATTAAAGAACAGAACCACCGCACCCGCGGCTGCTTCTGTCAACCACGCTGGAGCTGGAATTTTAATCATAGCAAGCGTTTGCCCGAAAACCGCGCTTTCGCGCACTACACACAGAACGGGTTCGCCTAGCTTCGTCGCGCGTTCTGTTGTTTATGACGCATGAAAACGGCCTGCTTTGTTGGCTGACGGTTTGTGCCCCGGTTGGTGTGCGAAGTCGTTCGGCACAGCACGGTAACCAGCAAATGAGCTGCTGCTTCACGCGTGGGCCTCTCCTGTGAGTCGAAGCCCCCTCCCCGCACACACATGCATATCGTCAGCCGAATTTATCGAAGCAAAAATTGTGCCAATTTCGGTGCCAATTCCTGCCCCGCCAAAAAACACCGGCGTCAGCCGTTGGATTGATTTTTGCAATGGCAGAACGCATTGGCAGTGCCGCTTTCTTGGTGAATTACGCTCGCCCGAAACAATAACATAACCGTGGTAGGCATACACACACACACACGATTAATAGCAAACTTTTCATATTCATACATCGTTTCGTGCAGGTGCCGTTTGCTCTGTACCGATCCTCCTACATGCGCTGGATTGAAAGGTTTGCCCATTTTCGTTCCTGGTGGCACAAAGTGACGCGATTTGTTGGGAAGTTTTGATCAACTTTAGCTTTACAATTTCACTCCATACAACCACCCTCGCTTGAAGGTATGTGTGTGTGTGTGTAGTTTATTGGCCATAGAGACGCTCCAAACAAGCGGCTAACCGTTCGACAAAAACCGTCCTGAGCAGCGCATTCAAAATACGGAGCGTACGAGAAGTTTAAATTGGGCCGTCGGTGAAATTTTCTATTGCTGTGCGTTTGCTTATTGCTTTTGGCCGAACGGGACGCGCACCCCGTAGCTTTCGGGCAGGGTGTCGTCGTCGTGCTCGGAGGGCCAAGCGTGCCAACCATTTTTGCCCAGTCATTTTGGTAAGCGTCGAAACGGGCCGGGCATGAATGAAGGTCCGGTCGGAAAATCGGGCTTAAATTCAAGTTGGTTTCCAAGTTCAATATCGGCTATGCTTGCGTGCGATGAAGCAGATAGGTCATGTTTACACAGTTACGTTGAAGATAAAACAAAATGATTTAAGCAAATTTAATTCAAAGCATTCTTTATCGTCCTCGTTGACGCTGTTTGCTTGTAATTTTGCTGCAATTAATTGCTGTTGGATGGTCTGGGGGAAAAAGAACGGCACTGTTAACAATGAATGTTGTTTCAAAAACAGTGCTACTTTCAATTTAAGATGAATTCGTTTAATTATACTTTTTAAACAATTTTAAGAATAAGTCTAATAAGGAAGCAATTGGTGAAGTAGTGATATTTACATTGGAAAAACTACCATATTTACTATATGCTACTCATTCACTACGCGTATTATAAAAATAAATTGTTTGTATGAAAACTCTTCTCAAAATCTTAAAAAATAGCAAACTTTGAGACTCCAAATATTAAATGACAATAAAAAAAAACTGTAGAGTGCCTTTAAAATAAATTAACGAATCATATCAAAATAATATATTTGATGTTGGATAGCACACGGTTCGGGCAAAACTGTAATAGTTTGGCTTTGGCGTTGTATTAGGTATTAGGAAAAATGGCTTGGCGTCGAAATTCGTGAATAGTTTGGTGAAGGATATTCATTTATTTCCCTATCTTACATATCATTTACATTAATAAAACAACTGTTTTGCCACCTTACTCCTAACACTGCCAAAATCAAATTTTAGGTATGATACTGATATATGATATAAATATAAATTATTTTCGAAAGTATTTTTACGTAGTGATTATTTTTAATTTATTATTTTTACTCATACCAAATTCTCACAGATCAAAAATGAAGCGTTTTTGCTTTCTTTGAGAGAAAAATATTGTAATACAAATCTCTTGGAGTAACGCTTTGCTCAGCTTTTTTATTATTTTTAAGTCAACAAATTATATACCATTTCATGCGACGAATGTTTAACAATGCTTTCTTACAAAATTTTATAAAGATGCAAAGAGAAATAAAATAAGATTTATTTTATTTTATTAACATTAATTTTATTATTATTTTCACTTCCACTTCCATCCAACTTCTATACAACATCTGTATACAAACACGCGTAAGCAATGGCTTGACAACTGAAACCTAACATTCTTGATAACTACAATTTACAATAATTTATAAAATTTGTCATTTCGCATTTCTTTTTAAATAGATTTATTTTATTTTGAGTATGACAGTTTTTTATTGGCCGTATTGTTAACACTTCTTGTGCTAACCGTTATATCAATCTCAAGGTATTTCCCCCTTGTTCTTTTGCCTTATACCGAGCATACTCGGTCTTGTTTTAAAATTTAATGGAGAGACAATATTTTGACCAACAAATATAAATTATGCTTTCCTGGCACGTTAAACTATACTTTCATAACAACACATAGTTTATTTGAATCATTTAGGTTGTTTGCGTGAGTGTTTGAAGACCCTTTTTTCAATGCAGCGGTCGTATTGCTGTAAAATAACATCTTTGAGAGCTAAATATCCGATACGTTTAGATAATGAATGAATTATCGAATGTATATCGTTAAGAAAATGAAAACTACGTGTCAAACAACGAAGCACCACAATGATATCGTCTTGATATAGTACAAATAGAGAGTTCTACTTAAATTGCCCGGAAACATACATTGAGAAGACCAATGAATTTCATTAAAATCCCCTCGGTGCATAGTTTAAAGACCGTTGGTTTACATGATGTAGAGTTTACTTTTAATAATACACTTCTAAATAAACATTTCCGTACGCGTCAGCACTATAGCACCAAAATAAAAGCTTCACTTAAAGCTACCCAAAAACCGTGACAGAGCTATCCTTCAACCGTACGCAAGAAAAACACAAATGTTACTATCGATTTTTGCGCAGATCTTAAAATATATGCCCAAATTACAGCCGACCAAAAGAACAAAACACATTTATTCGCTTAAAGTACCATCACGTCGGCCGTATCCTACCTTTTATCGATCCCGTCGCAAGCTCTCTTTAACAATGCTGCTGCTGCTGCTGCTGGTGCCGTTGCGCGCCTGTGTTTAACGCTTTTGCCACACCGGAAAAACTGCTCACGGCCACAACCTCCAGAAGGGGGGCGGGGTGAAAAAATGAGGCTTTCATTTTTTATTGACCATTTGCGCTTTCATTTCCATATCCGAGGTACCCAACCAAAATGCGTCGCCGCGAATCCCAAACACCCGACAAAGCAACAAACTCTATTACCGTCGGCGGGCGCACTAGATAAATTGAAGGCTTGAGCAGTAGTGCCAAAATCGGAATCAAAACAAAAGAAAATCATCAAAATAACGTGAAAAAATAGAGAGTGAGAGAGAGATGGAGAGCAAAAAATCGATCAACTATGTACACCGCAGCGCGAGCGCGTACACTTCATAAATTTCCCACTAAATTAATGAACCGAAAGGTACCTGTGACACACACACGTACACACGCACTCCTCGGACAGGAACTAGACTGTTTCACTGTACATCATCAATTGTGCGTGAGCCTCTCAATGTGTGTGTGTGTCCGTATGAATTAATGTAGGTCGTCAGCGGGCCCATCAGCATCATCATCAACATCATCGTGGCAGATCACCGGGACCGGGTCGTGGTCAGAAGTTTGAAGCTTGTCAGAAATAAAGCTGCTCGTCCGAAAAATGCAGCAAAAAACACTACACAAAAAAAAAAGAAAGACTGCAAGCAGATTGCAAATGCAAATCACTAAACTCGATTTCCAAACGGGGCAAAAAAAAATAAAACGGATAACATGGCAAATCGAAATAAAAACTGATGGGTAAAAAATGGCTAAAAAGTTAAACAAAAAAAAAACACAAAAGGATACAAAACAGCCAACCAAACCCAAATTCTTCCCCCCCAAATGGCCGCCCCGAGGTCAGGTGTGTGTGTCTGGCCAGTGTACCTTTTGCACCTCGCGGATATATGCACGAATTTCGCTGGAGTCGCTGCGCTCGATTCGATGCGCAACAAAAAACAGGACCAAAAAAGCGCAGAAAAATTCTCATCCTCAAGTCGAACATTTGACGTGGCCCGTTTTCGACGGCATTGCCCGGTGGTCACCCCTGGTGGTATCTTTCGCGGGGATGAAATATTGATAAATGTGTGCTTGGCCCGTGGTTCCCCCCACCGGGGATCCCAGAAAGCGCCAAACCAGCCCAACCAAATTGCACTTTGACGAAAACGCGTCCCAGAGAGATGAAGATAGAGTATGAAAAACACAAAAAAATATGCCAGAATCCATCATTGCATACATCAGCCATCCTTAAAGAGATGTTTCCCTAAGGGAGGTGAAAGAGAGGGGGCAGAAGGGAGGAACTCATATTTTTAGATGAATTCCTCAACCTCATACTCCTCCGAGTATGGCACACGGGAGGGGATTGCATTCAGCATCGGTTCCAGCAAAAAATTGGATTATTAACACACACGGATAAAACAAGAGAGAGAAAAAAGGAGCACAACATGGCACAACGGGGTTAGCGGTCACCTGTGTCTTACCCTCCTCCACTCCCCTTTCCCCCAGAAGGACGTTGCACCCAGAGACGCCCCGATCCTTACCGGTCACTCCAGCAAGGCTCGAAAAAATCGATATTGATCCATCGATTTCGTTGACAACTTGACAGGTGACAAATGAAGTATTATAGTCGGAGCCAGCGCAGGGCGAATACACACGGGCAGGTCAACGAAGTGGATAAGTAGCTGTGGATAACGCATCGAAATCCTCGTGTTCGAGGGCCGGGCCGAGGATGATAGGCAGGTTTTTGCTGTTGGTTTGTGACGACCGTTGTAAGCATGTGTCTCTCGCCCGCCCCTTAGATGCAATCGATATATATTTGTGCGAGCAAGCTTTAACGATGCGTCCGCGTTTTAAAGTGGCCTGATGCAAGGATCGGTTCGATTATGTTTTCTTTTTCTCTGTTTTCTGCGTCACGTAAGTTTGATTGGCATCGACGGTGCGAAAAATGCACCCTTTTGCACCGACCATTTGAAACCGAGGCCCTTTTTGGCAATTAAAGCGTGCGTTTTGTTTCCGCATTGTCATAGAAATTGTATCAAATGTCGTCAGAACACGCATCCGCTTCCAAGCAACTGCAATTTAAACGCTGCCAACACCGAACCGCGGCGGAAAGCATAATTTTTCCCATGGTTGTTCTTAACGGTCATCCCAACCCCGTTTTCCCTGTTTCGTTCACATTCCTTTTTGCCCTGTAAATGGCCGCTGGCGCGCGCGCCCGATCACCTCTCAAACAACAATTCATTCGGGATAATCGGGTGTACCGGGTGGGGGGTTTAAAAACAGAAAGGAATAACAAACTATCAATTCCATCAACCAGACCCAGAGGCAGCGCGCTCTTCTGCCACACCATCTCGGAAACCATCAAAACAAACAATCAAACTAGCAGGGCCAAACACAGAAAACCCCCAGAGTAAAAACGGTACGGCCCCGAGATCGTGATCGAAGCAACAGTAGAGAAATTTGCGCAAACGGAAGTCACTGCTACGCAACACAGTCTCGTTCGCGCGCGCTCTTCCTCTCACTCTCACTGTGCAGAATAGTTGCATCCTGCCGGGTCCTGTCACACATTACACACCCTTTTTGCACTGTGACACACACACACAACAAACGACACAGTCATCCCAAGCCAAGTCGGTCGTGTTTTACGGTATTATTATTGCTACGTCGACTACCGGTTGCTGCTGCTCTTATTAGCGAGCGAACCATCTCGGAACACGATCACATTTCCACGCCCCGACTGGTATACCGGTCTCGCACTCAATCTGTGTCTCTGTGTGTGTGTGTTACGGTGTCTGAGTGTCGATATAAAATTTATTTTATGCTGATGATGGTGTAGATTATCTGCATCAATTGATGACAATTTTCGGTTCCGGAATCGGTCGTAAAATCGTAACACTGCTTCTCGAGGACAGAACCCGTCGCGCAATATTCCACGCGTGTCTGTGCACACTGTCCGGGACCGGGACGGGCAGGCAGATGAGAGCCCTTAGCCAGGAGGGGAATGAGCACGGGTTTTCGCACGATTTCGCATTAGACGGAGGGGGAAAATAAGAACAGAACAAAAACAAAAAAGGTTGTGTTTGTACCGCCCGATTACCGCTGCGTGCACGAACCATCACCGAACAGACGCTCTGTGACACGGGAAGAGTGTGTTTGTGTGTCCACACAGCATTCAAGTGGCACTTCAGCGGTCCCAACCGGGCTCGAGAGACCGGAACCGGGGGAATTTCAATTCACCACATATCCTTACCGAGGAAAACAACCCGCCGGCCATCCCGTGCGGAATCATTATGTGCGGAAGAAAATTGCACACAATTTTGTTTTGTTTTGTTTTGGGTAACTGGGAAAGGTTTGGGGGAAAACAACATGTCGAGTACTCGTCAACTGTCAACTTTCACCACGCCAGTGCTCATCCGTAGCTGGGGAAAAACAACGAGCCACTTCCAAGACACTAAGTCGTCGAAGGGACGAATCGAGCCTGTGGTGGGAAAGATCTTGCCGGAAAGATAGGGACGAAGCCTTCACGCCTTCGCCGTGGTTTGTGGTGCGTATCAACAGAGGTCGTTCTACACTCCAGTCACTGCCAAACTCTGCCAAGAACCGTCCAGCCATCCCGTGAAGTCATGGCGTGGGCTTTTTCGGGATTTTTGGGGAAATGGTACCAATGTACCGGAAGTGTTTTCCCCGTAGTTCCAAATGAACTACGCGGGCTCGTCTTGCGATTGTACATCAATTTTCTGCACGCTTCGGCGGTTCTTTGCTCCCGTTCCTTTCCCACATTCTTGTCTAATGCTAGGCTCAACTTCATTTCCCAAAACACCCGGAAGCAGAGTACCAGCAGGCACCAAGCAGCGAGAGCGTGCGCCTTACTTCACGCCCTCTCTGTGCTCGAGGACCGAATTGCGTGGAATTGTTTTAGGATTATGGTTGTAAAGTTAATAAGCAGCTCCGAGTGACTTCTTTTACCGGAGCCAACAACCCCTTTATTCCCTAGGCTCGAGCTGGAAGCTGGCGCAATCGCGAAAGGGGTGCTAGAGGTTGCCAGTGTACAGCCGGCATGGTGTAGCGCCTGTCAACTGGATTGAAGAAGTGTTTCTAATTTCGAACCAGCACACCAGCGCTGCGGCGTAAAACTGCCTATCGGCCGCACTCGCAAGCTAATTGTCCTTGTGTCCTGTGGGTGGCGAAGGAAGGGTTTTAAGGGGGGAATGGCAAAAGGATTCCACCGGCTGCTGGCGTCAGCTTTTCGTAATGAGCGTAGTAAGCCTTCCGTTGGCAATCATTGGTGATGGTGACACCGCCACCCAGGGCCGGAGATGGTATCAAACCGGTGCCGGAGACGCTAAACTCATTCACTAGCAGCAGCCGCTTCCGATGCGGAGGGAGGGCTTTTTCCCCCCCGACACAGCTCAACAACAGCCGTAGCAGCCACATTTGGTCGCTAAGCTGGTAAAACAGGAGGGCGCTGGCTGGCATGTTCCACAAAATCCAGCAAGGGGACCAAAACCAAATTGGTCGAAGAAACATCTGAGATCTGGAGAGCATATCACCAGCACCAGCAACAAAAAAGGGATTTGTTCGCCCTTTGGAATGGATGGGAGCGGGGGTGTGGCGATGGAAACGGCGATTTTGGGAACCGGCATCACAGCCGCGCGACACCGTAAACCTTTAAATTATTCAAAGCAGTGATTAAAAACTGACTGGCTTGCTCGGGCGTCCCAGAGGCGCAGAAAACGGAGAGCGGAAGTTCAGGACCGCAGGCTAGCCGAGCTAAAGTCCCGTTAGGGAACAGTTTTATTCAATTTAAGTGTCCATTTTTAACGCATTATTGATGAATAAATTTCCGCATTTTCTGCACCCACCGACCAAGTCAGCGGGGACTGGCGGCGACATCCCGGCCAGTGTGCGCGTTGTTTTGGTTGCGTCTCGGGGAAAAAGGTGTGGGAAATAAAGTTTTTTTCTCCCTCCCCTCCCCCCGCTTGTGCTACGGAGCAGTGCAGATGTGATATCTTCATTGCAATACACACTACTATCGGGCAATTCGCGTCCAACCACCCTTCCCACCCAAACAACGATACAGTCGGCAGTAGGCCGGAGCTGGTGGTGCGGAGACGGTGCGGGAAAACTCCCCGACGTTTGGGGAATAACGGTTACAGTCTATTACCGCCAGATGGCGTCACCTGGTTGTTGCTTGGTTGTTGTTTTTTTCGTTGCGCAGATTTTCCCGCTTGCTGAGATTTTTCCAACTGCGGGGGACTGTTTTTGTTTTGTTTCTGGTTGTTGGCCCTGGTGTCCATTGAGAAGGGTGCGATGGGTTGGTGTGTCCTGCCACAATGGCATAATGCAGTGAGGGGATCTTATTTCTGTGTATCCCTTCAAGCAGTGATCAGCAACCTTTTGAGTTGTAGGAGGCTAAAAATCTCAATTACTTGTGGGATAGCAACTGAAGCTAGGTTAGGAGCAAAATTAAAAAATACTTTATGCTGTTATGCTATATACTTTATTAAGCCTTTTGCATGAATGTTCTTCACAATATTAAGAAAAGTGAATATTCCATAGTTCTATATTTGTATCTGTTTTAACTACGGAATGTACTGTTTTATTCAATGAAAAATGTCGTTTTTTCGACAAATTACTTACGATAAAGCGAGTTGCTTTCAACCAAACGCTTAATAACATAATGACTATAAATACATCTGCATGTTTTAAATGCTTATTTTTTATTAAAAAGGAACGGTCCAATATCTGCATGTTTAACATTACATTACTAACCCATCAAAGATCCTTGTATTCAAATTGACAACATTGATTTACCGATCTCTGCCGCTGTCAATCGATCTTTAATCTAAAACAAGTCGTCTTCCTGTCGCATCGAAAGAAAAATTGTGTGTGAAAACACCTGGATCGAGTTATTGTTTAACAATCGAAATGAGAGTCACAGTTTTCAAAAAACACCAACAGTTGTACCTAATTTTTGCATAGTTTATGTTTCAATCCAAGCTGCAGCTCAACTGTTTAGCAAAGCAATTTTATCTGCTGATTTTAACTTCGAGTTTGCAGAGCATTATAACACATGTAGTAAATGTTTATTCAGACATCAGCGCTGTAGAGCCTTACTCAAGGGCCGAGTTTCGGCAATGGCGGAATCGCAGGTTGCCGACCGCTGCCCTAAGGAACAGCGGTCGCTTTTTTAACATTTAAAGGGGACCGGAAAAGCAAAGCAAAGCCCAGTCCCCCAATGCTTGTGTGTATATGTGTGTGTGTATGTTTTTTTCCAATTTACTGGTACCGCTAGTACAAGCAGTTTTCCCGCTACACACACACACACACACACACTATGCACAGAATCAGCTCACCATTCCCCCGTTGATCCGACACCACAAAATGAATTCAATTTGGCGCACACTACGCCACGCCGGTTCGTTTTTTTTTTTTTGTTTCGCTTTTTCCCTCTACCACCGCGCATCGTTGCGCCGGGCATTTTCCCGCCCGTTTGCGTAGGGCAAAAGCAAAAATTTAAATAAAAAACTCATTTCCACTTCCTAGCCGGTTGGTGCCGGGTGGCATCGGGCCTACAGCACCACTTCCCCAGTACTGGCAAAACATCAGCGCAATCACCACCACCATCAGCCATCATCAACACCATTCGAAAGCCATCCAGCTCGCTGGAGAAAATCGCAACAACAACAACAACGCAACATTTATGCAAACGAAGGTGGGGAGGAGCAGTGGAAGGAGGAGTCAAACAATCGGACAATGTGAATCCCTGCGCCCTGCGCCGGGAGTTGTATTGCCCGTACTTAGGACAGCCCGTGCGTGGCGTGCGTCCCGTGCGCGCGTTCAGAGAAAAGGGCCACGCAAAATGCCCCGGCTGGTGGCGCACTCTCTGGCCTCACGAAGAGAGGGGGAGGATAATTTTATGCCACCACGAAATGTTGCATTTTATGAACCATTTGCCACCTCCACTGGAGCAGATTGGTCTGTGCTGGTGGGAAGTGGTGCATTTCAGTGATGGGGCGTCCGGGTATATCGGAGTGATTCTAACGGACAGCGGGGACCAACCTTGGAGTTTGGAGAGAATCAACCCAAACAAGACCATCTTACGACCATTTCTGTCTGTATATGTGTGTATGTGTGTTAAACAATTGAAGCGCTCTTTACCGCTCTTCTAATGCGTATACGATAAGCGATCATACGCGAGTGGAAAACTGCGCCATCAGCGAAGGCTCCCCCTTTTCCAGACGCGCACGACCGCATCGTTTGCATCGAACGACGTTCGCGGGATGAAATGTCGTCGTTGCTGAAATTAATCTCGTTAAAACAAAGGGGCGCACAGGGGTTTGGCAACAGCAGAAGGGCAACAAATGGTGAAGGTTTGTTAATGCTTTTCTTGCTTTATGATCAGCATCCCCCGGTACCGGGGGATGACTTAAACGCGAGGGATGTCTTGTTCCCCCCTGTACCACCGCCCTTTCTCGCCTCTTCTCTGCCCCTTCGAGCGAAGCGATGGCGAATATCGTTTCCGCAATTTTCCACTTCCGCTAGCAGGAAGCTAAAATTGTCACATGCTGTGTGTGTGTGTGTCGGCCTGTGCACGCTCAAGGCTGATGCTCTGATACCATCCTTCCGGCCCTAGAGCCCGAGCCACGACCCGGGAGAAATAATTGCAAAAAAAAAAGAAAAAAAAATGGGAAAGAAAATTGAACTGCACTAAACCATTCCCCCTTGGGGCGGCGGCCCCGTTCGTTCGTTCGCCTGAGAGTTTCTCAAGCGGGGAGGAGGATGGGGAGTTGACCTCGAGAAGGATAATTTTCATTACACAAACGGCTTCTGTGTGCTGCGATCGGTTCGGTTTAATAATAATGTGTTCGTTTCCTTCTTCTTCTCTCCATTCACTCCTTGTACATTCTGCCTCGTTTTTCATGCAAAACCGTCGGTCGCGGGAGGCTTTTTGGTACGGTTTTTTTTTGTGCTGTAAAGACTTCACCATCTCTTATCCTGCTGCTGCTGTTGCCGCTTGTTGGCGCTGTGTGTTTGCATCACTGCGCTGGGATAAGATTAAACAGAAATCCTTACTTAAATCTTTCCTCCCCCCCTCGGGTTGCCGCAACCGCGCTCCGATCGCTTCGAGCGCAACCGAAAAAAATGTAAAAACCGAGCGCAAAAAAATAGCGAACAAAATTAAAATTAAGGCGTACGGCACTGACAAATAACAGCAGGTAATCGATATGCAATTAAACGGTTCACTGAAACGAACTGAATCCCCTGCTTCCGGAGGTCTGTGTGGGGGGGCGGTGGGTTGGATGGTTGGAAAGCGTTGCTGGTGGAGCCTGGAGGAGCTGAATGGCTGAAAGCTGGATAATACTCAAAAATATCATCGATTGGACTTCGACAAGCAGCAAAAAAAGGAGGAGCGCGCCAGCATATCAATAGTAGGGAAAGAAGTACGGAAAAAAATTATACAAATCACACACACACACACACACGTAAACGGAGCGTTTCGATTAAGAACTGGCGCACACCGTGGGGAGGCGCAGCCAGGCAGAAGCGCACAGGTACACGCACACACACACACACAGGAAAGCACCCGGGGGATGAAATGTATGGCATTGGCACCATTTGCTTACACCGTTTGGCTGCTGGCTCCAAACGGGTGTGGGGGGGAGGGGGGTGGTAGAGTGCGTAGAGGGAGGAGAAAATGGCGGACAGACCGAACACAGCCGCAGTCGCCTCGGCCGTCGTCGCCGCCGCCGCCACCGCCATCCTTCGCCACCTGGTGCCAGGCGCGTCGAGATGCCGTAATAATTTAAACTTTGCCAACTTTTAATATATTTAACGAGCGCGTGAGTGGAGAGAAAATGAAGTAAAGTAGACACACACACACGCACACACACGCACACACATGCGCGGCTGCGGCGTGTGTATTTCCTTTGCTGCTGCCAGGCTGCTGCTCAAAGCGAGCGACCCAAAAAGTACTTCACCTTCGATTTGTTTGTAGAAAGGAGCAGAAATCGATAATAAATTAAACACAAACCCTCCTGCCCCGTCCCACCCTCCCCCCACACACGTCCCGGGGCAGATTGCGCTTTGCGTCAGCTTCACCCGCTGCTGCTACTCGTCGTTGGAGTGTTGTTGTCGATTTTTTTTTTTGGTTGGAAAGGTTGTTATTTTGTTGGCGGATTGTTTTGCTGTACTATTTTAAAATTCCTGTAACGTCTTGCAGCGTTCAGCGTTTTGAGAGCAAGCGAGGGTAAGAACAAGCGGAGCCATCCTTTGCTTGTTGGTGTGTTTTTTTCTCTCCTTCGCTTCCACCTCGGCCCCTTCAGGTTCCTTCCAATGCTAGAACGTGGAGAAGGTGCGACTGAAGGTTCTTGTTTAGCGTCAAATTGAAAACAGTGTCGAAAGTAATCCTACGAGGCGGTTAGTAATAATTGAACTTGAAGTTTTGAAGCTAAATTTCAGAAGCGTTTTGCTTTCTCTTAAAACAAAAAACGCGGCCGCCTGCGTGGCGCGTTTTGGGGCTGCGCGTGTTCTGTTCATTCTTTCCTACTCTCCTGTTTCCTACCGATGCAATAAATAATGAAAGTAATACGCTTGTAAAGAGCGTGAAAATTGAAAACAAAAACTTTCTTTCTGAGGTCGGGCAGTAGATTAGCTTTGGAAGGGATAGAGAGACAGAGAGATAGAGAGAGGGGAGGTTTAAAAAGTAAAACAAAAAAACTGGGAAGAAATATATTGATAGGACACACTTGGCTTTGGTTCTTCCTCCCACCATAGCGTCCGTTCCCCTACACTCTCCCCCGTCTATAAGTTTGGGTTTGGGTTTGGGGATGATGTTTATTTTGATATTTATGTGTTTTTAACTTGTTGCAAAAGAGCGAAAGAGGCAATAACAGTAAGTAACAAGTTTAATTTATTTTTGCTTGCACGTTTGTGCGTAAATTTGGGTTTTTTTCCAATGCATTTGCGCAGTTAAATACACAACTGATGGGTTTGGAATAGGGAGTGTACTGGAGTGTGTTTTTTTTTTACAGAGTGTGCGAGTTTGGCTTCGAAAAGGTTTCGGAATATAGGTTTCGAAATAAATTGTTTATAATAATTAGCTTTTTAGCTTTAATTCTTTGCGATCGTAAAATGAGGTCAAAAAGAATGTTGAGTAATAGGGATATATCAATTTGCTTACTTCTTTACTTATGTATCCGAGGCTACAACCGCTGCGTCGTATTGACATTCTGCCGAAATGTTCAAACCCGCTTAGGTATCACGTCGATCTTCGCAGGGATATACGAATTATAATTAACAATTTGAATATTCCATTTAATGAAAGAGCGATTTAAATATATCTGTTAAAGAGCAGACGTATTTAAAATTCCTTTAAACAACTAGCACCATGCCCAAAACTGAAGTTGTGAATCATGTGGGCATTTGTGAATAAGAACAGAAATATGCAATCTCTGGCATCCAATAATTTACTCACAAAAGATATGAACGTACGATAAATATCTGTACTGTATGATCCGAAGGTGTCGAACCATAAAGTAACCGGAAATATTGCCGAACCATTGGCAGAATGATATCATCATCATATATTGACAGTGTTTTAACTCTTTTTGCATCAAGAACAATCCTTCGGTATATGCTTTTGTACGTAAAGGATGTGTCACAGGTTCAAGTTTCGTCTTCCTCATTTTGGAGCAACGACTTTTTTGGGATCAAGGCTCACACGCCTGTATCATTAATGGGTTTGGTTATCACGCTTGTATCACTTAATCGATTACCCATAGCAGAAGATTCAGTCCTACTTATGGGTGGTAACCGAGGTCTGAACCCACGACGGGCATATTGTTAAGTCGTGTGAGTTGACGATTGTACCACGGGACCGGATCGTTGAAGTTCAAGTTAAATGTCAAACACATCTTTCACGTTCATTTGTTTGGCTTATTGTTTGTCTGTGCCTTGTTAAACCATTACATGATTTTTAGCTAAGTTTAGCGAAATACAAAGCTAAAAGTTGGTAAAGCCTTGCAGATTTCAAACAATAATAATAATTTGAAGAAAAATATAAAAGAAGCTATTGGCCTATGGCTTAATCATTACTCGTTAGAGAAAATAAAACACATGTTTCTATAGAAGGCTTCCCCTTACAGAACCCACAAGGACAATGAAACAGATCAAAGCGTTGATTTAGATGACTGTAATTCCACTTGGAATTAAAATCTGTTAAATCAGATGAATTTTCACGGCATCGAATGCGTGCTTCTGATTTAAAACCAGACTATTAGATGTTACACAACAACCTTCGACTGTGAATAACATAAATTGCTCCTTGAAAATGTATTCCATATCCGAAAACGGAAAACACTTGCTAAACAGTAGCCACTAAAATTCATTTTCTATCGCTGTGAAATATTACACCAACCCAAGAGCGACCGATTTGTGTTTGAAAGTACACCGACACACACACACAGAGCGCTATAAAAGTATTCACTTTATAGCATTAAAAATTAAAATTCAGATTTATTACCACCTCAAACGGAGCGAGCAACACCACCACCACCCAGAAGCAATCGCGCACTGCGAGTAGATGGAATGGGATAATTCTAAACTAATTAAGAACGCATTTTCTCCTCGCACCCGTTCCCACAACCCGCCGGCTGCCTGCTCAGTGAGCAAGGAGGGCAACAACATGCTTTGCTTTCACATTTACAACCATTTTACAGCATCATACGGTGCGATTAAAATATCAAAATTCATAACAAAATAAGCCTTCCGATGGCTGCGACTGTCATGCACAAGGGTGGGTGTGTGCGTGTGTTACCCTTTCGCGCACAATCCCTGCCCCCATCCCCTTCGAAGCAGAAGCCACTCCGTCTCCGTCTAATCATATGCTGACAATTAATGGCCACACCAAGCCGCACCAAGTCTGTCTCATCCACCGGCGGGCGGACGGAGAAACCCCTTTGAGCAGAAAATCACATTCCTTGCCCGACTTTTCCCTCTGGGTGGTGGTGATGGAATAAACATGCAAGCACACACACACACACACACGTACGCACACAAATCCATAAAATGTTTATCTTCTCCCATGCTAGGAAAAACAGCCCACCACCCATCTCCGGTGTGATCCTGCTGAGCAGCAGCGGCGTCCGGCGTACGCCGTCGATTTCGGGGAAATTGAAACGACGCACCAAAACACCACCTCCCCGGTTCACGGTGGACGACGCGCGTTTGTCTTAATCCTTTGAAAAAGCAATTGGCGTTTAATGAGTCATAAAATCGTATCACCTCTCCGGCGCGCGCTCACGCACCGAAGGGGGGAAGCGTGGTTGTCCCTCGGGGAACGCAAGGCGGCGTTTGCGTCTTTCCAGCACCGTCCAAGCGGGTCCCACTGCGAGCGGCGCGAAGAGGGACGCGGTGATGAGACTTTTATTGCATGTAAAAATTATACCAAAAATGTAAATTTTGAACAAGGGCAACGGTATCCGGGGGATGACGAGGGAAAGGACAAGATAAATAAATGGTTTTATTTAAAATTCATTAAACATTCATCAAACTTTGCGCCTTTTGCGTCCAGGCGAGGTGGCTGTATGGTCGGCGGTTTACGGGGTATTTTTTTGAGTCTTGCGTGGAACGTAAATTCATCCCGCGATCCCGATAACCTTTGAGGGGCACGGCACGGGATTGAGAGAGTCAGAGAGAGAGGGAGATACTTTCTTCCCTTTTGTTCTGACTGATTTCTTACGTTTTTTTTGTTAAAACGGCACAGATTATAGTGAGCGCAGCGGTTCCACTCGCATCGATAGGCGACCACTATCAGTGCCCGGTCTGGTCTGGTACCGAAGAGGGGAACCGAATCTTCCGAGGGTTGGTGTCAGATTAATAAGAACCAGCCCGAAGTTGAGCTGTTAACAGGCGATTGAAAATAATAATCATTATGTCTAAACTAGATCATAAAAATATTTTACTGCCGACCTGGGACCCAACGCGCGTCACCCAGTGCCAAAGGATTCTGCCGACCGGGGCGACGGATGAAATATTGCAGTTTGGTGTCCCTCTGTTTCTGTGTGTTGTTGCTAGATTTTGTTCATTTTTTCCCATTTCAAACACGCAAAAACCCATGAAAGGACGTGTAGATGGACGTGTCCCAGCCCACTCAATCCATCCATCCACAAGCTACCGAAATCCGCACGCGCGACACGACGAACCCATCAACACAAATGGATGGTTTTATAACAGGATGGAGCTTTTTTAGTTTGTTACAGTTTAATTATTGCTTCCGAAATCGTTATCCTAATCGGCAGTGTTGCAACAGCGGCCTCAGAATCCTACCCGAGGGACGAAGGAGATCGAGACGAGCGTTATTATTATCGTGTGTCCCTTATATTAGGTTCCCCTTCTCACCATCCCAAGCCCCATACCCCCTGCCGCAAGCGAGAAAGATCAAAGCTCGACAAAAGGTAGTAATTATTTCTAATCGAAACTTAATTCAGCGGGCAACGCCACCTTTGGCACCTTCCGGGTCCGGCCCAACAGGCGTCACGTCATAGTCGATCAAGGTGGATGAGAGCGAGAGAGGCGAAGCAAGCCTACGCTACGCGCACCAAACAGCAGCAGCAAAAGCCTCTTGCGCAGAAACTAACGTTTTGGGTCGCGTTTTTGTCTACCGTGTGCTCTGCTCAGAATGATCGCAGCAAGCGGGGCGAGAGTGAGAGTTTGGCCTCTCTGCGTTTCACTCTGTGTGTTTTTTTATTATTATTTGCCGTTGTCTCACTGGGTTCGTCCTAGAGCTATTATTTACAGCTCAGCGACTTTGACAGTCTCATCAGCGTCATAATTATCAGTGTTGCGTCAAATTGATATGGCCGAACCTCGACCCCAAGGCGCAAGACCCCAGGGGCGGAGAGATGGAGAACGGAAGCCCCGGTCGAGTCCCATTCTCGCGCAGTGCGGGAAGTAGAACGGCAATAGAAAGTAAAGCGAGAGCGCATTTGCCGTTTTGGAAGTGAAAATTATAGGAATAAAAATTACGACCTAACAGCAGCAGCCCTACAGCAGGACTAACGGGACGCCGGCACCGGGAGGGGGGCGGGCGCAGTACAGAAGCCAGATAGATCAGCCCATTAACCAAACAGTCCCGCCCGCTTTCGAAAGGGCATACACACACACGCACACTCGAGCGCGGGACTATGAATTATTAGCCCAGCAAAGGCATTACTTTTCGTACCTCGCGTAGACAGGTTCGGTTTTGTTTGCTTCCGAGTTAGCTACTTGGAGAAGGTTGCTTGGTTTTATGTTGATTTTTTTTTCATTACTCATTTGTTCCTTTCCTTCTCAGGAAGTGTGCATCTTCCTTTCCTCAGCACACTTGGATGAGTTAGGACAGGGCGCGCGCGTTGCGTTGCTACAGTTTGCCGGACGGTGAAAGTCGATTGCATTTCTGCAGCTCGTGCATCATTTTCAAATGCAAAGGGGGGGGGGGGGAGATAGGAGGAGGAACACTGACGTGTGAGAATCGAGAGCAATAATACATAAACTTGCCAGAGCCTGAGCAACACACCATTTTAAATTAATTTCTTCCCCCAAAGTGGTGTTACTGTGTCGACTGTGTGTGTGTTTCTTGTGCATTCCTTGTTTATGTTCTCTGGTTTTATGTGTTTTTTGTTTGTTTCGTATGTCTCTGTGTTACTTCCTCACTTCTAATCCCTTCATCGGCACAAGCGGCGTCGTTTGTGTGAATGTGAAATAATATTGCATTTTTATTGGTTTAAAGCTAATTTACGATCAGTTTGTTATCGCTTGAAAATTGAGTGATTTTACGATAATTAAATATGCTTCAACTACACTTGACTGTGGTCGGTGTGTGTGTGTGTGTGTATACATCATCCAGCACTATCATCCAGCAGAAGCAGAAAGGACGGAGGAAAAACACACCAAACCGAACATGACAAAAACATGACCCCCGCTCGCTACTCCACGCAAGGTGTGTAAATGTAAACAGCACAAACAAGTCGGGAAGAAGTCGCTGCATAGTAAGGTACGCTTCCGCACTGGTTCAGGCACAGAGTCAGACACACATACACCGAGCTCTGAGCAAATGGAGTGAAGAGTGATTAGACATGATCAGCGGGCACAAAGACACAAGACACAGACAAAAAGGGCACGGCGCGGGCAGATCCGGGGCGCAGATAGTGGCGGGCGACGCGCGCGGAGTCGTAAAATATGACCGACGATTGGTTAAATTACCCCCGCAGAAAACAAAACACAGTGGCCCCATAAACTGTCAGTAATTATGATTCACAGCAGCAGCAGCAGCAGCAGGATGGAGTGGGAATTTGACTTTTTAAACTTGCGACCTTCCCGGTTGGCGACTTTGCTTCCTAAGCCGCCGGTCCTAAGCAAGGAGCGAATAAGGAGAATATGGAGAGAGGGAGGGTATTCTGCTACGCACGGTTGTGACAACTGTTTGTACAAACTTGTCGCATCGTAAAGTGTCCTGGACCGCCTCGGCCCCGGTTTCGCATGCCACCCCTTTTGTAATCTGCCGCTGCGCTACTGATCGTTGACCCCGTTGGTTGGGAAGGAGCCTGGCCGGGCCAATGAACTGTGTTTAGGGGTGTATTTTGTGGTTGTAGCTTTTTTTCTTCTTCTTTCTAAGTTGTCCAAAATCGAACCGTCAGTCAAAAATCTTTACGAGACCCCGAGCGGCCAAAAATGGTGTGGAATTTTCGTCACACGGGATTTTGGGGAGGGCGATTCCAAGAGTTTGGTTGCGGAATGGCTTAGCCACCCTCCCCCCGTCTGCTGTGCCGCTTTTGGGAATGTGAGAGGGAGGGTGGGATAAAACACACAAAACCACGGGCCGATCGAAAGACGATCGAGAACAACGCATCCGAGCTCTACAACAGCACACGACCAAAACGACCTGCCACCTGAAAGTGAGCTGGAAAAATATGATAATACCATTGAAAAGTTTCTCGATGCGATGCTCCGAAAAGGTACCAAAGAACGCGATGGCAAGTAACCATCCCGGCAAATGGGGCAGGCGACCGGCCGGCCTGCCCAAGAGCCTCCCCTTGCGCTTGCTCGAACTCGAACGCAACCACCGACAAAAACGAAAAGGAAGCGAACCGAAGCGGCCACAACAACGGCCCTGCCACCTGATAGGATATTGGATATGGGGAAACACCAAACGGGCCAGGGCCTGCACCTTCCAAGTGAGTTACGTGAGTGTGTGCTGCGCCCGTGACGCGCACCGCCCCGTGCGCGGGAATCCACTTGTGGCACCGGTCGCGTCAACCGAAGCAGAAAACTCCTCCGGCCAGCTCTCAGGATGGACGAGAATACGGAGCGGCTAAGGCAGGAGACAGTAGACACAGTAGAGACCAAGAACAGCAGCAGCAACAACAACGAAAAAAAAAAGCTAAAAAACACCGGATGAACATTAGAGTCCCCATGGTGCGCACCATCGCAGCGTGTGAGAAGCGGCGCAAAGAAGAAGGGGTAGCATTGAGTTTCGAGATTCAAAAATTAGATAACGCCCGTCCCGGACCTAAGACGTCCACCGGGCGAGCCTCTAGCAGCGCACCTAAGCTTCATCGCCACTCGACCGACTGCGCGACGACGACGACAAAGCCTAAAAGGAGGAGAACCATTCTCGCACAAGGAAAACGAACCCCTTCCCTCCCCTTAACCGCCTTGCCCCTTGCCACCCGCGATTGTTTTGGCTTTTCTGAGTTTGATCGTTGACTATAGATTATCTGCGAGGTTCCTTTTCCCTCCGTTTCCTTGTTTCCCCGCTGGTCCAATCCACGGCCTTCGTCGTCCCATGAATATTTTCTGTTTCGAACCCCATAAGAATAATTATTTCCGACTCGCTATACATACATACATACATACGTAGATACGCAAACGCGCCCTCACCACACGCGCGTGCTTTTCCCATGGTTCAGTTGGCTGGCCGTAGTTGGGGGCTCCCGCGAACGCGCAGCCCGAAAAAGAAATGTAACCAATTTCGAGTCACTTTTCGACTGTTTTTATTATATTTTATTGTTTGTGCCGTTGTGTCTGTGTGTGTGTGTATGTGCCTTTTGCCTACACAACCTTCCCACTAAAATTTGTACTACCAGTTCTCTCTTGGTCCCCGTGTGTGTGCGCGCGAACCACCGCGAACAAATTAGAGTACCATTTGGGGTGAGTTGTGGACTAGAGCAGCAGCAGCAGCTCCCTTCTTTTTATTTCTTCTATCGACGATGACAACCGGACCGGTTAAGGGAAAAAAGGAAGACAAAGCAGCCAAACAAGAGTGTGAGCTTTTTCTCTTGACCAAATGCTTTTCAGGACGCATCAAAATTCAAACACACACACACACACACGGGCGAACTCATCGCTCACTTGGCATAACGAATTGGGTTCGGGCCAGCGTTTGACTTCACGCACGCGGAGTCGTCCTAGGCAGCGAAACATTGAATAAATTTGACGCCATCGTGCCACTGCGGACAGAGAGGTCGCGGACAGACAGAGACCCCAGAGAGAGAGGGGAGGGGATAGTAAAACTTTAATGTCCGTAATATGTCCGTTGGAAAATGTGATAATTTGGGATGTGCGCAGCATGTTATCAAAAGGAGCAGCGCAGCAAAGCTTGTGCGTAGCGTCAGTGGGTAACCGATAGAGACCGATGGATGGACGGGGGAACTGTGATAATTGTTGCGAGATAATTGTTACCCCGCCCCGGCCAGTCCCACGTACGATAAGAATTTGTTAAGTGAAATAGCAACTAGTGTTTCTTTAACCTGTTTTTAATGAGCAGTTTTACGAGCGGACAGCAGTGGCAGTTGGTGGTGGCGACCGGCGTGACAGTGATCGCGCCGATGTGCATTTCATTAAAGTGTGATCCGCCGAAAAAGCGGTTGCGCTCATAAAAAAGCTAGAGAAACGAGATTGTGTTTTTGGGAGGCTTTTTTGTTTGCTTGCTATATGCTATGAAATAGTAAAGGCAAAGAGTGGGATGGTTTTTTCGTTTCGTTTTTAATGCCAAATCTGTGCGGAAGTTCACTGCTTTAGTTTTCATTTCAATTAAAGTTACTGCGCTTTAAAATTTATTTATTACATGCAACCGGTGGTCGGTTTTTGCAAGGCAGCGATGGGATGTTAAAATGTATGAAACATAAGGCAATGATTTGAACATGCCAACATTTACAGCGGAAATGTTACTGTTAACGAGTTCTGTTCGGTTATGGCGCTGTGATGCTTAGGTCATGTTGTAAGGCGAATAGATGAATGAAACAAATGAAACAAATCAAATTAATTGTACTATTTGTTCCACTAGTTGGCAATTAGAAATTTCACATTTCAGTTTTATGAGATTAGGTTTCATTTAAATAAGTTTAATCGAGGCTTAAATCGAAATCAAAATGAAGGACATTCTGTTTATAAATCTATTCATCAGTTGCTAATATGTTTATAAATTTCATGAGTTTTTAGTAAAATTTTACTTCTTCTAAACTGTTTTGTGTTTAATTTTTTGTGCTTAACAACAAGAAATTGAGTAGTTTACAGTTTTATTTCCTTATTTCAAATTTGACATGAAATATTGAAATATGCGTCCATAATCGTCCTTGTTTCTGTTTAATGGTGATGCTCTAATGTAAATGACAATTTAAATTCAGCTTAGTTCTCAACAGTTATGAAAAACAGCATCTTTGATGCACAATAGCAAACTATTCCCAGGCTTAAAGCAGTCAATGCGTTTCAAAGACTTCGGCTTAATCCGAATATCCATATTAGACTAATATCGTCTTTTACACCAATAATGGCTCTAAGCTGGTTGTAGTTTTGATTGCCCTTTGTGGTTTTTAGATGATACAATGATACAATTATGTATCAACATTCACGTAAAAAGTAAGTCATATTCAGGATGTAACCTTTAATGTGTCATCTCAGTAAAAGTTTCTCAAAAAATGGTCATAATTTGTTAATCTTTTCATCATCGAATTAATATTCGGGAATGGATACTTTTGGAACTGCATCGTTTCGTAACGATCTTACTTAGCTGGATCTAACATATGAAGCTACATCCCAGCTCTTACTCCAATACAGGTTAAATCTTTAAGAAAGTATTACTCTTAAAATTGGATACATAATATAAGATTCTAGCATGTGGTGGCATTCAATAGTAGAAAGACAAACCTCAGAAAACCTACACTCCACCAGCAGGTTGCTTATCGGGGTTTGACACTCCTCCATGATGGCCAACATAGTTCCATCGTGGAAAAACTTATCAAACTCCACCGAATACTATAATTGTTGCGCAGCGACCACATCGAAGGTGGTTGTTATTATTTATAATTTTACTAATTTGAATTTTGAAAAATATTATAATAAACCAGTCGTACACCAGCATTTGATCAGTGCGTTTCTTTGCTAGGTGCTAAGATTCTCCCGAGTGAAGGTTTGGGCGAATACACACCTGCTCAACGACATCTTGCGAAATCAGTAGCGGCGCTACCACGGCATAGACTTCCCAATTTAAATTGGAAGAGAAGTGTAACTAACCTGGTAGGCCAATACTAAAAGAAGTTTGGTGAAGAAGAGTTGGACCGTTGACGCTCCCAAACCCCTTTGCCCGAGACGTTCTGTACCGTGGCAGCAGACGGTTTACCAAGTGCTCCAGAACGACTGAAACTTCCCGACTTGACCGTCGGGCCCGGCACAATAATATACTCAAACATCATTAACGTAGCTTACAAAGATTCAATTAATGGATATGTTTCATCACTTAAGAGTATAAAACTGCAATATGGTCAGTACCACTGGTACCAACGGGTGGTGCCAGGGTACACCCTGAAACAGGAGAAAATGTTCACCCAACACAATAAGATGATTGAACTCTCAAAGACTTCAACAATTAAGTCCCCTCAGCGAATCCAGTATCCAAAGCATCTCATCTATTAATTGAGGATTTTTTTTTAACATTCGCCAGTTTATTGTCATTTTCCAGGATCTGGTTGATTCGTCAACTAACACAAATTCTTTTCATCAACTAAAACGAAAATTTAACTAAAAATAAGGAATTTGATATGTGTTTGAAAAAGACGTAAGTGGATTTTATCGCAAGTGTTTAGCTTCATCGAATATGGCAATAAAACTATTTTCGCCCAGGGCGTTTTTCTAGACTTGCGAATGTTTATTACAAACAACCCATAATCCAATTGCCTTGTAATGAAAACCAAACAAAAATGTTAAGCTAAACCAATACTCTTACTTCCGAATACTGCTGGCCGTAAGCACCGATAAACTCTTTGCCTGATACCGGGGTTTTTTTTATGAGTAGTCAATCATTCTGCATCACATGCCATGAGGAGCAACGATTCCCAAGCGGCAAAAGGTGTACACCGGCCAAAGCCTAGCCCTCACCAATACGGCGGCAGCTCCATTAGCATATCGTTAAAGTCAATGTTGACAATTTTACAGATAACATTATTACCTCGCGCCCGAACTAGCAACCAGCCCGAAAACTAAACCATTATCTTTTCTCTCCCCTCTTGGCTTCAAAATCCCTCCTGTCCTTGCATTTGCCCACGGCGAACGAAAACGTTCTTTTTACGCAATCTCCAACATTACCATCACTCTTTAGTGCCGCTTGGAAGAAAATGGAATCACCACTGCCACCACCCAGCCCAGCCCAGCCACCCGTCCATAACATATCGCGCATTATGCAGCCCTGTTGGGTGGTGGGGGGAGGGAGGAGGATAGGGAGCGAAATTATTGTCACTGTCCACGTTACTGTAGCTGCTGTAGCGCACCGCCCGCGGAAAAGCGACCCGAAAAGCAAACGGCAGCAAATAAACCGCGCAACCCGAATGGCAGCAGCAAGCATAAAACACTCGCGTGGTACAAGAACCTCCGTGCCAGGTTGTGTGTCAGGTTGTGCGTTCTCTCCCCCGCCATGGGGGCGAGGGTGGTGGCCCCACAGTGATTGAGTGCTTAAGTCGAGTCGAACATCAGCTGAGCCGTCGAATTGAAGCATGATTTGACAAATGAAAGCGACGAATCCTTACCGACCGACCGGTAAGTCGTACTTGCCATTGTTTGCTGTCCTGCCCCGCCAGTTGACCTCCTCACCCCCCCCCCTCTTCTCTTGGGACATTCATTCACTGCACGTCGTCATAAAACCATCTACCACTGGTTGAGCTACTGGCACTGGGCCGGACGCCGTCCCTTTTCGAGGTGGATCGGGGTGGAATGGAATCCGTCCGAAACAACGACAAATCACAAATCCAACATTATCATTTCTTCCTCCCACATACACACCCACTCCCTTGTATCGATGTTGTGTTTATAATACAAAAGGGAAGAAAAAAAGAAACAACAGTCACTCGGCCCACCACCACCACCACCACCATCCATCCAATGATCTTTCGGCACTGGAAATCCCTTTCTGGATTTGGCAATTCAGTTCCCGCCCCGGTGGTGGTGGCTTATCAATTTGTTTTATTCATGATGGTAGTGTGCCGCCGCCGCCACCGCCGCCGCTCGGTGAAGGTGTATACTCGGTGTGGGTCGTGCGGAAAAGGGGGCACGGTGTTGTGTGGCGGAAAATGCTAATTTTGGAGGTCGAATTTTCTTCCCTCGGCACGGAAGCCATCGCGCCTTCGCCTTTGCATTGCTGCACGATTCCCGTCCACAGCCATCCAGCCCCCCCCCCCCTCCACGGGGGTCGGAGGGCAACGGTACCCAATGCAATGCAAAAGACACACACACACACACACACACACACACACACAGGGAGGGCACGTGGTGGTAAGCGGGAGGGCCATCTTGTCGTTATTATCGGCCATTGCCGCCACCCACCGCTGCCACTCGGTGGTATTATGATAATTTTTCGCGGTTCACTTCAATCGTGCTGCCTGCTGCCGGCGAAATCGCTTCTGGCAGGTTTTACAAACCTTCCCCCCTCCCCCTTCCTCCTCCATCCCGATCGAGGCAGTTAGTGCACGGGCCACAGCGACTTTAAAGCGATCACCTTTCGAAGACGGGGTTTTTTGGGGGCGGTAGACTGGAGAACCACAAATGTTGCTTCCCAAACCATTGTCTCTTTATGTCAATTTGTATTCAATTCCATTTAGTTAAGGGCAGTTTGAGCCGCAGTATTTGAGCAGTGGGGCGGCATGGGGGTGGTAAAGCGAGCCGGCAAGTGTGCTAACCGCTGCTTTCGGAATTGCAAAACATCGAAGGAGGCCAAAAGTCAAGCTGGGTTGATAATTGATTAGCAGCGGGCGTGTGTGTGTGTGTGTGTGTGCTGCTCCTCCCGCTGCCGATGGGTCATTCCGATCGTTGCGACCAGATCGTGATGAAGGTCACGCACTCACTCACCGACTGGCTGGGGCTGGACAGGCGGACACAGGATGTTATTTAATTACTTATCGCTAGCGGTTGCAAGCACGGACAGCTTTCTACACGCACATGTGGCACCGGTGACTAGAGCAGTGCGGGCCGACTAATTCATTCATTCAAATCAAAACCATTCAATGTTTATCACACACTCTACCGCTCGTTTGTCATGCGGGGCGTAAGTACATGGAAAGCAAACAACAGCGGGCGCGACTGTTTGCATGGCGACCTCACTCGGACCGCTGATAGAGAGCGAGACTCCGCGTACACGTGCTGTGTGTCTGTCTATTTCTCGTATTATTGTTTGTTTGGTGTTTTTGGAAAAGGCATTCTTTTTTAATACAACACCCCCTTTCCATTGCCGATTCACGCCGGGGTAAGGAATGTTTTGAAATCAAAACAATCAGCAAGCACCACCAACGGCCACGGACCAAGCAGATCTAGATGACAGTTATTTGACAGCTCATTTGCCGGCTCGGGATGCCGCACAGTTTGCCAGCAACAACAGCAAAAACGGCACACAAAAATAGCAACATTCTTTTAATATGATTTTCGAGATTCAACCAGAACCGGCATTGTCTGCTGCCGGCCATCATCCGACGGCCGGCGGAAGGAAATGGCAACACACACGCACGCAGCCACTCGCACACTCCATCATTAAAACGCCCGCAATTGTTTTGCGCTCGAGGAACGGGGCGCATCCATGACAGGTTTGTGCGAACAATTCTGCTGTCCCCTCACTCCGCACCCTCCCCCTTGGTCCCGGATACCGCAAAACCGAACGAAAGCTTCAACCATTTCTGTTTTTTTTTTTGTGTCTTCTGTGCCGATGCGCTGAAGTTTGAAAAGAGAACTAACAGTAGCGTTATCTACTGTACAGTGGCGGTGCAGTGATGGTGCTGGTTGCCTTTTGTTTGTGCAATGGTTTATTTTTAACATTTTATGCTGCATGTTTTGCATACGATGAGCTTAATCCAGTGCAAGTGCGGCGGTAGTGATACAACTTTCGTTACCAATGGCGACCGCCGCCGTCGGTGTCGGATGGAGTGGAGCGAGTGGAGGCTTCGCCGGTGCCGGGAACACAAAGCAAAAGTGAACAGACACACTCACACACAAAATGGAAGAAAAAAGGAAATAACGACTGGTACTGAAACGTCACCACTGACACTGCTGATGGTTGTTGTCGTTGGTTCTTTATTTCTTGTTGCTGTTTTTTTTTTGTTTTTTGTTAGATTGATTGTACCATGTTGCTAGGTGGTGGTGGTGCTGCTGCTACTACTGGAACAAAAGAGTCTGTTAAAGAGCGAACGGTAGATGATGAGTGGAAAGGCGATGGCGGCCGAGACGGTAGGTTTATGCTTTCCAGTAGAATGGGAATGGTTGAGGAAGAACTGAACAGGAGGAAAATACGGAAAATTTCATTTCCCAGTTTCGTTTCCGCCCCCGGGACGGGGAAGCATCCGCACTTCACCAGCCAACCAGCCGTTCGAACTTCTTTTCATATATACCTACAAATTTCCTCCCGATGCATCTTTGCGCCAGTGTTTACATGTCAGTAAGCTGTCCAGGCATTCGGACAAGTCCAGTGGAGCCGGGCGAACGCTGAAACACACAGATCCACCACAGTTCGGTCGGATAATTGCGCTTAAAACAAAACAGAACCAAAAACGAAAGAAAAAAAAAAGGCAACAAACCCAACGAAGAAGAAGGAAAGCTCTAACGGCATCAATGTTGATGCCATTGTTGGTGAGGCTCATTTCTCAGGCTAGCTGGCTAACGAGCTGGTGCGCTATCTTTCGAAACGTTCCGTGTTCGGTTCGAGGGAAATGAAACTCATCCTTTTTCCAGCAAAGGTACATGGAGAGCTGTATGTGTATCCGGTTGCACGGAATGCAACCGACTTTCCACTGTCCTCCCCCGTCCCCCCCTTTTCACAATGCAACCGGGTGTATACACCATCAGCAAAGGAATAGATGCAGGATACTGTTCAAGGACCGAAGGAACACCACTAGCCGCCATTAGTGCAGATGTGTCAACTGCGGAGCAACTGGAAAGCGGCAATGGAGAAACCGTTGCACGTTGCTCTAGGTACGCCTTGTTTGCCAAATTTGATCCAGTGTTGGGTTTGTCTTGGTTGGTTGCAAGAAAGAATGAATGCCTTGGCAAATCCCACGACCATAGTCGAGGCCGTGGTGAGGGTTATCATTTACCCGATTAGTGGGACTTTTTCATTTCCTCCGATTTCCTGGCAATGATCGTTGGGGTGTTGTTCTATTTGCTTCAAATCATAATATAGCTCTTCCAAACATATCCTGAGCTTCTAATCCGAAATAGACATGCTATCGATAGCTTAATAAATGCTAGCATGATTCAATGTTGTTCCATTATCAAATCCGTTCTATTTTGGGAGGTTGTAGACCATAGTAAAAGGGTTTCTTCTTGGTTGGAATGATTCTAGGTAAATGTTACAAAATAGAGCAAGAAAAGGAACAAGTATTATACTTACTCAGCTACAAATATTCTATGCCAGAAGGGAATGACAGAGCTGTTAGGCCAGCTATGAATTTCGTTAGCATTATTATAATCATCATTTGAGCAATTGTTTCTTTTGATTGAAATGATCCACAAAACCAGCTTACAATCTATTCTTAATTGAATTTTCAAATTTTCTTTAGAATTTCAAAAATTCCACGAGCTCCGTTGACGTTCCACGAGAGAATGGCCTTGTAGGATAACGCAAAAACCCATTTAAAATCGTTACAACCAAGCCAGGAATGATTGTATAGCTTGCGAAAAAATGAAACACGTAACATTCTTTAGATAATGGTTTAATTGCACGAAAAACATATATAGAAGAAATCTCAAGCCAATCGTGTTCTATCCCATAAAACTACAAATTCTAGTTCCATGTTTTACCAAGCTTGGTCAACTCTATACCTTAACCAACACCGTTTCTAACGACTCCCAAAACGACCAACATTTGCATACACTGCCCGAAAACATCCCGAAATATTGTCCACAAACCCTCCATCCTTGCTCCCCTGCTTAAATGAAATAACTTTTCCCAATTCGCCTCATTTAATTTCCAAAACGATGTGCATCAAACCATTACTTTTAACGCGCGCGCGCGCGCTCGCGCCTTCTTATCAATTCATCTGGTGCAGCAAATTCCAACTGGCTTCAAAACCCCCGTAGCTCCAACCCCGAATTACGCCGCCTGCTGTCGAGCCGTCCCTTGGCTTGGCTCATTTCGAGCGCCTGTGTTCCCGTCCACGAACCACGAACACGGCATGTTTCGGCCGCCACTATTGGCAACATTTCATCTTTGCAGCATTCAGCACAGAACAGAACGGGGGAGAGGGCGCAAGAAATAAATGGGTGAATAGTAAGAAAAAATAAAAATACACACACACACAACCCTTTCACACCTTTACCATTTCCCACCGCGGATGGTGCTAGAAGGCTTCATCTTCTCCGAGTCGACTCCGAGGCTCAACATACATATAACTGCACATAAGTTTGGCAGCAAAGTGTCATAAAGTAAAGCGATCTACGGGGGCCGACGGGCTACGCGGAGTGCACTCAAGATAAGCGACACTCCGACGGGATCCGGGGGGCCGGGAAGACGCAAAACCCGATGGCAAGCAAAATGGCCCAGCGTGCGCACTACCACTGCCACTACTGCTGCTACGACTACTATGCCGTTAGTCGCGGTGCCCTGTCGGTCGTAAAATTCAGATTTTACGCGCGGTTGATTCTTCCACAAATTTCACTTCCTTTCGCAGCGTGGACTTCGGTTCGGGGTTGGAGAAGCGATGGGGAAGGAAGATGTTTCATTCTTTTCCACCGCGCGGGTTGGCAAAACCCTTGGAAACCCTCCCCCAACCCCTTCACATCCACCGTGGAAGAACGAAAGAAGTTTCATTCCGATGCGATGTTCCATGTTACGATTCGCACACACGGATCCCCGCACTGTCTGCCCTTCTAATACCATCCAGGCCCGTGGTTTCAACGTTGAATGACATTCCTAGCGAGCGAACGATCGCGCTAACACTAGCTGTGTGTGTGTGTGTTGCTAGCAACCCAGCCAGCCAGCCTGCCAGCCAGTTTGTTGGTGCGTTATATGTGTTCATTCCGGGTGCTGCCTGGTGCCTTTTAGCTCTGTTACACATTTTTGCGCACTAGGGCATAATAGCATAATGGCGACGGGGCTCGGCGGTAGAAGTAGAAGGAACCCCCCATCGCCCTCCTCGCCTTACGTTTTTTTTTTTTTTTTTTTTTTGAGAAAAGCAACAGAGCGATCACGAACTAGAATTGAAGCGTGTCGGAGAAAAGCGAGCGGGCCCGCTGTTAATATGGCAGAAAGAATAGAAAGCAGGGGGACGCACCGGCAAAGGCAGAGTGCACCCCACCTAGAAAACATAGCGAAACATGATTTATGCCATCCCAATTTATCGCGTCTTGTAAGAATTCATCTTTCTTCGCTAAAAACCCCGCATCGGCTTTGTGCTGCTGCTGCTGCTGCTGGGGCTGCTGTTGCCGTAAGTCCTGCTGTCGCGCGCGCACGCTTCACGTCCAACAGCAGAGAGTGAGGATTCCCGTTCCTTTTTTAATATCGTCAAACATGTATGTGGCATATATATGTATGATGTTGCAAATGGGACAGCAGAAGAGGGGGACAGTAGCGATAGAAAAAGGAAGAAAGTGAAAGAAGCGCACCATTAGCTGCAAGGTCGTAACGACACGTTACGGGGTGTCCTAGAGCGAGGAAAGGAAAGCCCCGTAGGAAAGCCCGTTCTCTGCAAGAGCTGACGCCGTTTGGTGCCATTATTTCTATTTGTGATTTCTTCCACAACGGTGCCCAGAAAGGTTGATCCTGTTGGCACACACAAAAAGAGCCCCTTATCCTTGTGCTCACGACGGTGATGTTTTTGGCGAGCGATAACTTTCACTTTTGCTCGGCTGCGCTCTCCTACCGTTCCCACCGTCGTACCATGCACCGTTTTGGCCGGCTTTAATGTCTTTCCGGTTATTATATTTCTCCCAGGTCAGTGGCCAATAAAGCATAAGACGCGCCATGAGGGCAAAAGGCCCACAATTTAATCAAGTTCGGCATGAAAGCTTATGCTGATGAAACACATTGAAATTAATGTGTTTGTTTGTTTGTGTGTTTTTATTTTATTTTACTCCAATTTACAACACATTAAACGCACGATCGGACGATGTTATGCGACACGTCAGCACGCATACACACGTGCAGTGCAAACAAAACAACAACAAAAAATGTCGCGCAAGCCACTTGTCTCGTCCCCGGTGCCGTTTAGTGTCCGCGTCTTCGCGATGCTCGTAAATTTTGCAATGGCGTATTTTACGCATCGTTTTTCATTCCCTTCTGCGCGGGAACCGGCGGTGACGTTGGGACTTTTTCGGGACGGGACGGTCCAAGGATGCACACACACGCTGCTGCTGCTGCTGGGTGGTCCAACCCATCTTCCGCGTTTAGATGAAGTTGAAGGTGCCGATAATTAAACGAGAGTAATTTGACGAAAAACGCAACGTGTCCGAACGGCGCGTAACGACTTTATTATCGGCGGCGATGAATTATGATCGTGTCGGGGCCGGTACTGAGAGCGAGAGAAAGAGAGAAAGAGAGGGGGAGACGGTACTTAAAAGATAATTAACGGTGAGTGGAGTTGTTGTTTTTTTGATGTTGTTGCTTATTCCAACCCATCCATTTCTTCCCCGTCCCAGCGAACTCGGAGACATGGGTAATTGAATTTATATCACCTTTAGCCGCTGTGTTGTGTTTGTTGGATTGTTTTACTGACGTACAGTGCCGCAAGTGTGTGGAGTGAATTAGCATATGCACCTACTTAGTTGTACGCCTTAGTGAAGATGTCGTACCTACCTCTGGTCGGACGCATCACCTTCGTTCCCTTTGACCGGGCAACAACATGCACTTTTCCCTTTAATGGCATAGGTACTTATCAAACTGTGAACTATCATCAGCCCGATACGTGAGGTCTAGCATAACGTTCAATTATGCCCCGCGTGCTGCATCTAGCACAACAGCAAACACACACACACACACAAGTGAAAGAATGTAACGCAGAGAAGCAAAACAAAACAAAAAGCAACCGAACCCCGGACACACAGAAACCACAGATGACAAAACAATGATATGATAATTAACGAAAATGATTGATAGAAGAATTTTTATAATTAAGACATCGGTCGTCTGGCTGCGCCGTCCGCCTCCTCCGGCTGCGCACACATCGGTATCTAGTTCGTGCGTGCGGAAACGGACGAGGGCTGGCCGAGAAAGGTCCAGTGCCAGTTTTTCTTCCTTCCTCCTCCAGTGGTAAATGGTAGAGTGCTGGTTGCGGCCCCGAAGGCGGCCCCGTTCCCATGGCCCAGTCCTCCGAAACGCTACGTTACACAACAACAAAATGTCGATCACCACCGGGCCCCCTGTGCTCGTCCGTCGCATCAAGCATCAAACCGGGAAAGAAAAAGCTTGACATCCATTTTGCATTTTTAATTTCATTTGCCGCCCATTACCAATACTCGGCTTGATAGCTCGCTCGAACGCGCGCCGGTCGTCTATTTCATCTCCCGTCCGCGAAGGTGATGGTCTTAGAACTGGCCGTCGTGAAGCTGGTGAAGCTGGAAAAGCGAATGAAAACGGATTCCTTAAATAGTTTCGATCGTTGCGCGCGATTTTGTTGCTGCTGCCTGTTGGTGTGTTACCAAACCCGTTTCTAAGTTCTTGCCAGAGAGTTCCCGAATGCGCCAGCTTTGGGTAAGACACACACACACACCCTCCAAAAACCATCCGCTTGGAGATCACGGTCCGAAGTCAGTGCAGGAATTTTATCAATTTCACTCTATCGGGATCGATGTAAGGGAGAGAGAGAGAGCGAGCAAGGAACGGAATTTAATGTGTCATTCACGTGTCGTCCTGGTGAGCAATTTTTGTTCGAGCGTGGCGCAGTATTTGATGCCAAACGCACCAGTGCCCTAGCCGATGCTGCTTCAAACCATCATTTGGCAACGGAGTTTTTTTGGTATGTTTGCTTTCAGTTTTAAGATGGTAAGATCGACACCTTAGAATGTGGCAAGGTGTTGTTGCTTTGGCAGTGACCGTTTGGCACCGTTCGCTTTGCTTTCGCTGCTCCGCATGACCGTCGCTCGGGTGTGCTGAGCGCTGTTGCGCTATGCTCTGTAATTGAAAAAGTAAGTCACTTTGGCATTCTTCTGCTCGCCCTCGGCGGGGTGGAGCGAGGGTCAAAGAGAAAGTGCTCTGAACGTTGTAGCGTTGTTTCGTAGTAGCTTTCTATTTGCCAGCCTTTTGTTGCCCCCACCTTGAAGGTCCTTGCTGCAATAATTCATCTTTTCTCGGGCACATCTCGGGCAATTGTTTCGCACGACTGTCCCAAATAAGGATCGCTAGCTCGGGCCCGTAACGAACCGACGGAAGAGGCGGAAATCAAATATCGTGTCCGTCGCTTATTTTGGTGCGATTCTGCGAACGAAGTTTCCCATTTCGTTTGTGTTGTCAGGCAGCGGTCTGCAGTGCTGCTATTATCTCGTTTGATCATTTGTCTCCTTACCTACTCGGGTGACCCGGGGCCCGACCACGGGGAGCTTCCTGCCGTGGCCGCGTGGAGCTTTTTTATGTATCTGGAGCGCAGTTCGCAAGTCCTGCAGCAGTGCAAACGCAGCAACAGCAGCAGCAGCAGGAAGCCGAAGCCGAGTTGCTGTAACTTCTGCCACATCCCGCGAATCTACCTACTTAAGCGGGAAGAAACACGCAGCGCACTGCATGCAGTGAGGAGAGAAGCAAATGATGCAAAAAAAAAAACCATTCCGCTCGCCTCAAGTGCTTTGAAAACAAATCGAAATCTAGCGACGAGCTTCAGCAAGCGACGAACTGCTCGTTCGCAACGAAACGGGAATCAACGGGGGAAAGGACACACACACACACAAGACATGGTTTGGTCACATCTGGGGCTCCAGCCCTGTTATTCGCACACACACTCACACACACACACCCCATGCAGCTAACCAGCCGAAACGGTGGCCCTGGAGCATGTGGCCTGTGGAGGAATGGACTGCAAAGGAACGGGTAGGAACGGAAACGATGGTGCATATTGACGCAGACGTACATTGATATAAAATGGCACCGTTGCGGGGGACCGGGGGGACAGATCGAACGGGGTGAGGAGGGGGCGGGGGGTTGACGGCAACGGTACTGCGGTAAGCCCTGGCTGCGGATCGTGAAATGAACAAATGGCAAAAGGATTGCGGTTGAAGCCTTCAACGAACCCGGGGCTGGAACTCGGGGGGGCCAAAAGGGAACGGGCGCACACACGCGCACAGACACCCGAACATCCCCCACCTACCTCCCAACCAGTGAGATAGCTTCCTTTCGCCTTTACCATCCGGCAGCAGTAGCAGCAGCAGCGGCAGCATCAGGCAAGTCGCCCCACAAAATGTGTACATATTCCGGGTCCATATTACGCATAATTAAACGCCACGCTATCGCAGACGTTCGGCAAATGACACCTCTCGTTAAAGAGGACTCCCCGGCTTCTACCATCACCTCCCATCGCCTATCCTGCCTCTTGCTCTCCCACACACACATGCACACAATCAAAACACTCCACGTGCTGGTTGTGCTGGGTAGCAACGCATCATGTGCCGGAATACCGAATCCGAAGCTTTGCCACCGGTTACCGGGGGGACAAACGCGCACCACTCGCTGGCAATTCGCGCTCCCGCACGTTCTATCTGCTACGCCAGTGTAGCGCAATGTAGGATGGGGAAGTATTGGCTGGGAAGGGGGATGTATGTGTGTCTGATTGTGTGTATTTAAACGCAAACGCTGCAGTAGGCTGCGCAATTTCAAACTGTAACTGTCAAACGGTAGAAGCGGCAGGGTGACTATGTGAAGCAGAGAAGAGGAGGAGGAGGGGGGTGAAGGTTCGAATTGTCAGTTGGTGAGGGGTATGGAGAGGAGGGTGGGGTACGACACGAAACATTTAGTGAATATCCACCGTGAGCTGGGCGAGATGAAAACCGCATGAAGTGTAGAGGTTCATCTTTCGGTGGCGTACGCACCCAACTGCACTGAAAACATGTATGTGTGTGTGTACAGACAAGGGGGCGAAACACTTTGCATGCAGCGGGAGAAAGGAGCTGGAGCATGCATGAGGGAAAGGGTATTATATATGGCCGGTGAGAGAATCGAGGCCGGTTTGTGTTGGAAGCGTTGATCTTGAATTGAAATTAAAGACTAAACCCCTGTGGCCTGTCCGATGCAAGCTCCTTCCCGCCATCCCCTTCCGCTGTGACTGTGAATTCACCTTAAGACTGGCCTTCGCGCAAAGGATGAACGATGAGTTTGCACCATATAAAAGGTGCCCGAGGTACACAATTTTCATCTTCTCCTCTCGCTCTCGTCGTTACATACGACTGCGACTTTTGCGCAAGGAGATCGACGCACCGTTTTAGTCACCGAACCGTGGTACCGTCGAGGGAGCACGAAACACCGATCTGATCGTACGTGTGTGTGTTTGTGTGTAATAATGTTCAATTTTCCTTACCTGCCTTGCATGTCTTTTCCCGCCAACCTTCATTTGACCAATCGCCGACCCAATGGCGAAGCAGCTCTGCAAACGCATCGTGGAGGAAGCGCGTCCATCTTCAACCTTTGCCTGCCGAGGCGCAGCGCACGGATGGGGAGTTGCGTCCGTTTGCCCTTTTGTCGATTCGCAGCTTTCCTCTCCTACACCTCTCCCTGTATGGCATCGGTTACGAACGGTTTCGTCGGCAGCATTACAGGAGAGCAGCGTCCGCACCGCAGCGTCCACCTTCACAGCTGGCAAAGGGACGATACGGGGGGACGATGAATCAAAGTTCACTTTGTTTGATTCTGATTTACACATGTAAACTGGCTCGCTGGCTGGCTGCCGGGTTGTGGCCGGGTTTGTGCGCGCTGGCCCACACGGTGCGGCAAAAGATGAACGACCCGATGAGATAAGAAACAAGACGGTTCCTGCCGTGTGTGTGTGTGCCGCTTTTCCCGCTGCTCCGTGATGCACTCGCACTCGTTTGGGCCATATAGGTGGGTGCCAATCGGACCGATGGGTTTTGCATTCGGGTCGGGAAGCACACACGGAAGCAGGGAAAGCTATGGAAGCATATGGGCCTTGCCCTGGCGGTGGACAGGATTTAATCACACATCGAAGAGGGTGGCGAAGTGGCAAACGGAAATGATCCTACGACCTTCAGCGCTTCTGCATCATGTACGATGAATTTTAAGCGCATCATTGCAGGCCGGCGTCGGGTACAGAGGCGAATGAAATTGTAGTGGCTGGGATTTGATGCAAAATCTTTCGTAATTGGAGCAATCTGATAGCACACCTGGGAAGAGAAAAGTAACTTTGTACACAGGAATTAATAATTTGAAGACTTCTTCTGTTGCCATTTTCGTTTGGATTTTTGGTATTCATAAGGACGTTGAGATGTTTGTGTTTATTGCATTTATTGACGTATTAATTTAAGCGACATTGCGTCTTCAAAACTGAGATTTAATGTATCTTCAACACGTTTTTGCTCTCAAGCCAATTCCTCCTTACATATTCGGTTATAATCAAGATCATAATTAAGTCGCATATTATGCTTAATATTTATTGAAAATTCTACCAAAATAGTTTATGTCTGGTAATACCTATGTGGCCAGAAATTCAGCAGAAGAGTGGGTACTTGAGTCAAGAAAGTTAATAGATTCAAGTGCTTTAAATACGCTTGAACTGTTTAGACGTGTAAAGATTACAAATATAAGATAAAAGAGCAATGTCAGCAGCAAGAAACTTAACCTCAACAATTCATACTGTTAAGACACTGCCAAAACAATATCGCATTCGAAGGATCATAAGAATTGGTCGTTTATTTAGGTCTTTAACAAGATCCTATGAACTATTTGCGAGTGAATAATTAGTTTTAAATGTTTTCCTTATCTCAGTACTTGCGAATAGGTTTTCGGCTAATTTTAGAACTAGAATCACATTGTCACAGCCACCCAATCAGATGAGTTCATTACGGTTGGAGTGCAATCAATTTCTCATCACAAACACATTCCTTACCATCGTTCGTCTGTTTGCTGTTTAAAAAAAAAGTCCAAAGCTCACATTCCACCCCGACGGTATCAGGTGTTTGGAAAATTTTGATCACAAACAAGATCGAATTTTCGATGATGGCGCAAGTTTCTCGTATCAAACATGGAGTGTACAAACGAAGCAATAAGAAAAAAAACACCTTTCACAACAGCATTCAAGTGAACCAACGAACGAAGAACAAAAATCCCCCCGTTGGAAGAACATGGCTGATAAAAAAACGAGTCGCCCTACAACGCAACCGTAATGAGAACTGACAATTCACAACGAAATTGACAAGCGCTACCCATCTTTGCTATCTGCTACAGTCCGCTCTAATCAGTTTATCAGCTCAAAACACCCAAATACTCGCTGTACCCGGTCATTATCGATTCGAAGAAATCGGCTCCACCGCTGGAACCGGTGGTTCCAACCCTCGCCCAACTCGCCCAACTGGCCGCCGGGCTTCGATAACATTGGCGACGGAGTTGTAACCTGAGCTGGCAGGGTTTCGTTTTTGCATTTCTCAACTATCCACTGTCGCTTCCCGCTCGCCTTTTGCAACGCGTAAGTGCGTAAGTGCGTGGTTTGTGCAGCGTAACGCCTTGCGAAACAACGATCAATTACTTTCCCCCCGTTGCGCATACACGATCGGAGAAGCATCACGTTCGCGATTGCCGGGAAGAACGCCGCGATCGGTATTGGTATTGTGCGCTCTGAGATGCAGCAAACTTCCATCAGCCCACCTTTCCCGGTGGGTCAGCGTATAATAACAAGAACGCAGAATGAAGGGCCTAGTACACCGTCCGACCAGCAACACACCGGCCCAATGGCGCAGCATGTTCATTACGCCTACGGACGGAATATATACGGCCGATTGCAAGATTCGCTCCCGCACAAATGTTCACACATTTACGCCCGCTGGTCCGCTTTCGGGCAGTCGGCCAGAATTTCTTCATGCACCGTGTTCACACCGGCACGGTCGGCCGGTTGGCTCGATCGGGGCCGAACCAGTGGGCTCATTTTTCAACCTATCGACCCCCTGTTTGCCCTTCCACGAGGTGTGCGTGCGGGAGACGTACCGTAGCGGAGCTAAACCGATGTCCCGTGGTCGTATATCTGCTCCCGAATTCTTGTACGACATCGTATTATTAATATCGTTGGATCACGTTCGACTTCGGCTGCGCGACCGTCGGGTGCGCGGGCAGGGCCTGGACAGGGCAGGGGTAGGTGATGCAGTTTGCAACTGCAACAGGAAGCGCAACAGCATCGCACGCACGATGAGAGCAGAGCAGCATGGCAGCAGGGATGGCGAACGATATTGTCACCTTTTATCATCATTATTCGGCTCAGGTTAAACCGAGATGGCGTTGGTAATCGGCGCGTCCTTAGCGATGCATGTTTCATGTCGTTTGGATATTTGTAAATTTAAAAAAAAAAGTGCGCTTTATCCTAAATGAACACAGTAACAACATCGAATCATTCGCGCAAAAGCAACGTGTAGCTTTTCAATTGCGCGATTTGAATGTATCATTGCGTCCAATCGTGGTGCGCTGTTCGCATGGCCTACTGCGCGCTGACATGAACAAGATTGCGCTCCGCCTATTCATAAAGCACTCGGCAAGCAGGAACACACACACAGATACACACATTCACAAAATACGACTTGTTACATCCGGTTCGGATACAACTGGATTTTTCCCTGATGGAAAACCCCCGACCCCCATCCCGCGGGTTGTAGTATCCGACAGGTCGCATGCTCGTCTTCGATACGACACGGGGTAGTAAGAACATTCGGTACAAGTGGAGCCAAAGCAACATACACAACGGACGGGCGAGTGAGCAAACGCACAAAAAAACGAAGCAAACTTACACTCAACAATACACAAATAAACAACTTGCAACCAATGCAATCTAGGCTTGACAGGGAAGAGGGCACCAGGGTTGGTTGCCAGCAAAAATGTACATACGGCACACTATCACGCCACAGCGTGTGTGTGTGTGTGTGTGTATGCCTGTTCCAGTACACGGTTAATCGATAAACAAACGGTACGTTAATGTCACAGGTTTCACAATCTTCAAGGTGCTATGCTTCAATGCACGGCGGACAGATGGGGCTGAACGTTGAGGAGCAAGAGGTGTGCGGGTGTGTGTGCGAAGAAGATGTGGCCATTTTGGTGCCGTGCCAAAGTCAACCTGGACGGCAAACGGAACGAAACAGCACAACAGGCACTACATATCAGAAATGTTGTTTCACCAACACCCTACGGTACGCAACGAATATTTGTAACGTTCGCAAGGAACAAAAACAACCAGCCCGAGCCGGAGCCGGAGAAAGAAACGGCAGAAAGTACATTACATTACACGGCCAGCGCCAGCGGTGCCAGCGCGCAGTGTACAGGAAGTTGGCCCAAACGGTACAGACGGAACAGGAAAAAAAAATAATAGCGAACTGGTGCAGATTTTCCCCGCATTGTGTCCCCCTACGTCGTGTCACGGGTGCAACACACACACACAGACTGAACCCAAAGTGACGGCAAAGAAAATGTCCAGAAAATGTGCGACACACCAATCGCTGGGGATGGGGGATAGCGACGCCAGGGGAGGGAAGGAGCAGAATGTGCGTTCCTCCCAAAGAACGATAACGAACCCGGGCACCCCGGTTGGTTGGCAGACATTCTCGAGTTAAGCTGCCCCGAGACCTACCACTTGTCCTTTGACCGGTGGTGTTGAATTGTTTTAACTGTTTTTTGTTATTGCTACTAACAACGCCAAGATGCAACGGCCGGCTTCCTCCTCAGTGGGTGTGGTGTGGTGTCGTTGTCGTCGCGGACTCGTCCGAGGACTGCATTTTGTTTTCTGTCACAGGACAGCGCTTTATTCGCACCAAGGAACACGGGTTTCTTCGTGTGCGTTGTTTCAATCTTGGCGTAGGACCACGGCATGAAATATTCTTTGTTAAAGCTACCTTAATGCTATGATTTTGAAGTAAATTACTGATGAATGTAACGTAAAAACGGATTTGTAATGCTTATCATCCCTCATTTTCTCTTAGCTACAACAATATGGATCTTGAACTGAGTATTTTTAGTCAAGCAAAACACTATGTATGACAAGAACAGGAGTGAATAAATCTTTACACATTTATATTTATACAACTAGAAACTGTTCTAGATACTAGATACAATTATAAATGTAAATTTTACAAATCCTAAAATACAAAATCCTTTCTTTTAAATTTTCCCAAGCTACACGGTTTATTGCGTTCCGAAAATATCATCGTAATAAGAGAAGCTGCGCGAGTTAAACATCACGTTTCTCAGCCAAGAATAATACCATACATGTTGATATGAAATATAATAATTCATACAAGTTGATATGAAAAATTGCGATAAAAAAGTTGATGAATAGTAATAGAAATAGTGTTAATGGATAGAAGTGTCTCAAATTAATACATTACAGAAGTCTTGAAGAAGAATTTAGAAAACTGCGAATTTTCAAATCTGCTTCAATAGATGACCTGAAGCACCTGAAGTACGAAAGTAAATGATCACATAAAATAGGCAATGCAAAAAGGCGAGGAAACTAAACTAGTACGGGACAGGATTGCTCTATCCTTTTATAGAAAATGTAATGAAGCTTTAAAGTTCTTGCACAGAAATATGGCAGCGTCCCATCGGAAGAACATAAATAGCGTTTCTTGCTGATACTGATCTGCTAATGAGATGGCACCATCTTAAGGACAGCCTAATGGTAATGGCTTTTAAGCTTGATATGAAAAATCGCTTTACCCTTAATACTTGAAATGCTAGAATTAATGTCTGTAAACCTGCTCCTGGCTGTAAAGTGTCTACAGGAAGATGGGCATAATTTCTCGTTTAGTGATACAATACTTGCTGCCAATCAATGTTCATTAGGGATTTTCAATCAACAACTGAAAATAATGTTTCTGTGGTTTTATTGGAATATTATTGACGTATTAAAATATCGATACATACAATGTATAGAATTGTGTAGAGCATCGAACAAATGTTTCCTCTTTCGTGGTGATATTATAAGCTAACACGAACAGAGTATGTGTTGCATCTGTTTGCGTCACACTAGCGCTGTTGGTCAGTTGGTTGCGTAATGCAGCAATAATGCTGCTGTTTATACCAGAGTCTATCATAGATCCTCCAACGCTCTGCAACTCGTTGAATGATTGGCATTTCCATGAAGCCATTTTGGCATTTTTTTATTATAATTATACGCAATGTTGAACAATATTTGCCTCCTTGCCAAAGGTATTTTTAGCAAGCCTGGTAGTAATTAACACCTTCTGCATGTTAACAATGCGTGTTCTTTGTGTGCGTGGGTTATTGCAAAGCTAGAGAGTTAATAATATGCAATAATCAATAATTAAATTTATTATAGTTTGGAAAGAAAATTCTTTACCGCAACAATGGTCCTTCGAACCGGCATTACGTACAAAACTGAAGCTATTGCTCAGGCGAAGCCGAAACGGTTCGAGAAACAACCTCAACGCTTTCACTAAACGTTCAAGCTGCAACGTCTTTCCTTCTATCACGCTTTTCAACATATGCTAGGCATAATTAGGCAAACTTCATTCTGTCCGCTGCACTTTCCAGTACCGTGCACATCCGTACAGTACAGACCATACAAATTGTATAAATTATGCATTGATCTACGCGCGGGCCGGCCGAACCTATCAGCTATGAAGTCGGACCAGTGGCAAATATCGCAAACGTGCACACGTACAACCATCCATTGCCATTCCAGTGCAATTCACGCCTAAACCCCCAGGACCACACGCACTCAACAACACTCCTCACTGGACACACCCGCACACCTTTTCCACCAACCCCCTTGCCCCCCCAAAATGCAAACCGATGTGAAGTATAATTACTTGCACTTGGACGCGTTTTCACCGCGGGTACATGCGTTTTCTGACACCGCGCAGCAATACAATCAGACTCCATCCGTCCGGACCTGTCAGCCCACTCAGGCCAGTCGCGCGATGTCGCACGGAACGCGAAATGGCCCCATCTCTCCTCCTGGCGCCCTGTTCCCCACCAGCAGAAGGGAATATCTTTCATTTCATTACGGTGCAGCACCAGGCACCAGGATCCGTATGCAAGTGAGGTGAAATATATCACACGGCGAATAGCGCAACGGAACACTCCCCAGCCCGGTGGCATGGCGATGCGCTGGTTCACCGGAATGCATAATTAAAATCGAATGCGAAGAATGATCGGTTCAGATCATTGGTGCGGTTTCGCAAATTCCGCCCATGTTCGCGTTCGCGCCCCACGTTGGTTGGCACGAAAAACGGTGGGAATTGGGAATTTTGTGGTCGATTGGTTTCCGGAGTGACAAATTCCGGCCATCCCCACAAAAAGGTACCGTTCTAGCGTTACCGATAAGTTCCGCACAATATGCAGGTGATTTGACGAAATTAGATCCTCCCCCTTCCCCTTGCCCTTCCTTCTGATACGGCCCAGGCACTGGGTTTGGGGTTGCGACACATCGGTCGCACACTCTCGAAGATTGATCGAGCGCGCGCGACCGTGTGTGGGTCTGCGCTGCCAGTATGCTGAAATGGGAAAAACTTTCCGGCGTCGCCGGCCAGACTCTTCACTATCTGGTTGGTCACGATGCAACCTCCCTTTCCCCCTAGAAAAGCCTGGGACGGCTAGGATGGGGAGCTTCCCCCAAAACCAATTGAAAATCATTATTGTCAATCTCTGTTTATCGATAATCGGGCGAAGCATTCTTTTCGTCAAGTGGCTGGGGTGCAGTTAACTGGGGGGAGGGAAAAACCCCGGAGCTCATCATTCCGGACACTCGTTATCATGTCTAGTGCCGCGAGGGAAGGGTTTTGGCCATCGACTGTGTAATGACAGGTAATGGACACTCAATCGTTTGCAGGGTTGATAAGGAAATTTTGTACGGTGCGCGATAGGTCTTCGTGCGAGGAAATGGGACGAGAAAGGAAGTGGAATAATAAATCATACAAAGTGTATTTATTTTTATATCACACCACCCGTAAACTCCTATACATTAGCGGGCAGCGTTATTCCGGTTGCAGAACTTACATTAAAACATTAATTTTAAGCGTAACGCATGTAGTAGTCAGGAACTCTCTCAGACACCCGTGTTACTATCCATCAACCATTTGTGTCTTTCGGACCAGTTTACGCGCTCATTATAAAGTTTTATTTGCGCAGTATCATTTGCAACGATAATACACGCGCAATCGAGTTTTCTGGAGACGACGCCGCAAAATGATCCGATTGTTGTGTTCCAGTTTGATGCTGCTTCTTAGCAAACTAATGGAAGAAATAAAAATATTCTCTTTAGCATTGCTACAGACCGGGCAACAAAAACTTTCACAAAACCCACACCTTGGCAATGAGCAAATGTATCAACAATTGTGTGTATTTGTGTGTGTATGATAATCGCTTTTTCTACACCGGCATTCCGTTGAATCGAGTTTAGACCCTGGCGGATTGGCAAGCAGAACAGGGCCGGGTCGGTAAATGTAATGTTTTGCAAATACGGTGCCGTCGGAAGGCAAGATGAGGCGAAACAAATCAGCCACTGGAGAACCACTCCACCACACACTGCAGGCCGTAGCAACTGCAAGTGCGAATTTATAATTATTATCACTCAGCTTTCTGCAAGAATTCCCTGCTGCCGTCTTGCTGCTCGTCCCCATCGTGTTTGTGCTTCGGTTGCTTCATTCGTGAAGCGCCGAAACCCACCACCCCATCATTCCCAGTGGCATTGGGGTTGGGAATTGGAATGAAAGGGGAGCGGATTTTCTACGTTGACGTTGGATCATTCGCGTGCATCGGATCAGCAAAATGGTATTGAAATGTGTGGAGCGGGAGGAAGCAAAACATGGCGGGCAAAAATAGGCATACAGCCGTACCAGAGGTACGGCCACATTCGGACGGGCCAGTGCACAATAATCGTAACTCATACGGTTGATGAATGGAATGCATTCAGTATTCTGCTCCCCCTGGATTCCCCCCCCCTTTCCCCTCGCTTCTGCTTTTCCCGTCCAGCACATACCATGCCGATGCCAATGGTGGTGGTGATCAGAATCTGTGGATTGTAAATGAAAATTAAAATCAATTGCCGGCTCTGTTTCATTATTTCATGACACTTTACACTTACGATGCGACTTGTCGTGGATGTGTTTGTTTGTTTGTGTGTCCCTTTCCTCCATTGGCCGCAGTCACACATCGGACAGTCTCCCCAATCACGAGGGGGAGCTGGTTTTATCGAAATGAAACGGATCGATTCGTGTATTTGTGTGTTTTTTCCCCGTTTTTTTTATATTTACACTGATATGTACAGCCCACGTACAGCCCGTCAGTTTGCAATCGGGCGGCAGGAATACATCGGTTGTAATTGTGTCTGAGATTTGCTGTGAACGAAAAACAAACTAAAAAAAAAAAGGTAACACAACATATGCAAACGAAGCAAACTTTACTGTCCTGAACTGTAGGCACACAGGCACGTTAAACAACGTTACATATTTGTGCCTATTGTAGCTTTCAACTTTACTGTGGAATCATCTGTTGACAGCTTCTCGCGTGGCTGTAAATCTATGCGTCTATGCGAAGCAGTGACGATTTTTCCGAGCGCGCCGGAAATCATCTCGCGGCAGCCGTAAAACGGACGTGGGCCTTGTTTTTCGGACGGAATCTGTGGGCTGGTGGGTTTTGTCTTCCAACAATTCCACAACCCCCCCCCCTCCCCGCCGAAACCAGACGTGGCATCAGCATTGGAACGGTCATTTTCCGCTTTGCCTGTCTACCCGAATGGCTAGCCCGTCGCGCGTTATGCTAACGAACAATTTGACAAACTCAAATTAGCAGGAAATGATGTACCTGATTTGATGGTCGCAACCTCACTTCAGCCATCTCCTCGGCCCATCTCCGCCGCCGATCCGGTGTGATTTATCCTCTCAAACGCGAGCATGTCCGGAAACACACACGCATACGGGCATGTAAAAATGATGCTCAACCATGTCATTCAAGGTAGAGAGGTAAACAGACAGCAAAGCATAAAACAAAAAGTTGTCAGGAAATGGACCATTCACTCAACTCAACGGCTTATTATTATCTATCGTGTTGAAAAGTGCATTGTCTATGCGTCCGAGCGCGCTTGTTTGTGTGTGTGTGTGAGGATGTAATTTAGTGGGATTTGATTATTTTCAGTTTTAGCATTACTAATTGCCACTTAACCAGGTCACATTTTTCACACACCGCTCCTGATCGGCTGGCTGCCTGGTGGTTCAGGGCACAGCGCGTTTGAGGTTGAGGTTTGGCTCCAAATGATGCGGATAGATGTGCGGCAGCGAATTAATTGAAACGTTGATTACTTTCATTGGCAGAGCTTTTTTTCTGCAGCACGACAAGCAGTAAAATTAAATACTATTCATTATTATAATGTGAATTTGGCTTCAATTCGTTGCCGTTTTGATGTCTTTAACATTTTAGCTTCCTAATTGTTTTCTTTGTTTGTTTGTTCGTTTGTTCGGTTTGTTGTGCATGTTAAAAAAATCATTTTACTAATTATGTAGTTTGAATGGCGATTAAGGTATTGTACTCCATAAACTCGTTAGTAGCATACGTTTTGAAACTGACGTTGTAATTGATTGTTGCAAGCAAAACCTATGGCATAATCTAGCTTTTACGCTGTAGTTTATTCAGAAGTAATGGTGAAACGCTAACAATTAAAATTTTAAACACATTATTTTACCTTAAATCTGTTCAATGCACAGAACCTTCTTTTGATTACTCAATTTTTAATATTTATTCTTTACTCCATAGTCTGTAATGTAACTCGTTTCACTGGTATGCAAAGTTGCTCTGACTGGCTCTAGTCAGCCGTGTACCGTCGCTAATGCACGACTGTATTGTGTATAGTATTAGTCATATTTTCTTTGTTCTTTCAAGTTTTCTCATAATAGCATTTCGATATTGCTGTCTTTTTAAATAAATAAAATGCATCTCAAATATCCTTATGCTATTTATCATTAGTAGTTGAGGATCGAAATGAGAGCAAAGCTTTCTGGAGTACAGTCTGTTCCCGAGTCTATTACGAGGATCGTGACCTAGGCGGATTCGGAGATACGCGGTTTTCTAAATTTGATAGATCAAATGTCAAATCAGTACAATTTGCTTCAGGAATTTTCCACTGCAGGATATATTGCATCTTAGCTAATAAATTTAATTCAAAAACTAGCGAAAAACATCAGAATATTCTACACGAATCGCATTAATTCAATGATAAAGTGTATAAAAGTACTGAATTGAATACAAATTCCGAGTAGCCAATTGTATTTTGATTGAAAATACCGATATTAGAGTTACGCGGATTCCTCGGGAACGCACGAACCGCGTAACTCGGGAACAGACTGTACCTAAAGATCCAAATGTCGTACCTTTTCCACAGTAAAACTACACATTCGATCGATCGATCAAGTGTACGATTAATTATTAGTCTATTATCTACTAAATTAGCAGTCATTTACTCGTGTCTGTTTGATAACGGGATTGGATTTTGTTTAATGATCGATATCTTAGAACGCGTGTCAACGTTTAATCAGAATAATATTACACTTTTTTACCACACAACTTTTGATACATGATTAGCAATTTTTTCGTCGATTCTGTAAAAGCTTTTAAAGTTCAATCTTCTCTTCATAACTTGTACTACAGTTACACAGTTAACGTTTATTTTCAGTTCCACTCAGCAGTGGCAGATTCAAAACAGATTGTAACATAAAGCATTATACTTTTTTTTAAATAAAATGTATGTTATCCGTACTAAAAGCATGTGAAGTTAATACTTCACATTTTCCCTTCCAAATGTTTACTACATTAAACTATCGTTGTAAGTTAATTGTTTAAAAATGTAAAATTTATTTTAGGAATTACAGAATATTCAAAATATCCATGCAAATGTTCATTGTAGTTGCCTGCTTTTTTTATTAAATTGAACACAATCGAACGATTGTTTGCGCTTAAAAACAGAATAATTACTCTTCCCATCGCCGCCTTGCCACCTGTACAAATTACACCTCATCTGCATTATCTCCTGCCACAATAGTGCACCCACACACACGCACACCGATATTGCGTTGAAATTTGTCAAACCGAAAGCCTGTTTAGCGCATTTCAATAAATGGAAACAACAGCACATTATCTGCGGCTTGTGACTGCGCGCGACTGCTCGGCGGAATGATCGGCGGGCATGGACGCAAGACAAGCGCGCGCGCGCGCGACTGCAATGGTTTTGGAATGCAATTAAGCGATAATGTTTTGCCACACTTCCTGTCCCGGGGTTTTATCGATGAAATTCCGCTTAGAATTCTATTTCCCCATTTTGCACCTACGCACCCGCCCGTGTTCCCGTGCAGTGATAGTGGGCCCGCACTGCTGCCGAGGTTTGAAGCGAATTAAATGTAATCGATCGTCATTTAGCGTTTGGCAGGTTTTTGGGGCCCGATTTCCGATTCTAATTCATTACAGCTACATTATGATGCACCGCAGCACCATTCTGCCGCGGTCTGGTCCGCGCTTTGCTCACCTTCCACTGCCCGTACACGCCTGTTCAGTTGGCACGTGATTCTATTGCGCGTGAGACCAAAACGGGCCAATGCTTTCGGAACTACAAAAACCACACGCAACAAAAAATTGGCACCACTATTTAGTTGCTATTTGTGCGGTTGCTGTTTGCTAGTCGTTTTTTGTTATTTTTTGTGTTTTTTTTTGTCCCATGCTTGTTGGCAGCTCAATGCATTCGACAAATATAATGAAAAATTCCAATTCATACATTTGGCGATGGCGCCGGAGGTCAAACGTTAAGCGGGAGCTGACGGTGCGGTGTGACAACAAATGGTGAGAAAGGGAGGGGAGGGGGGAAATAAAACAAAACGAAACGATGGGCTTAAAAATGATTTTCAAATTGCCCGCGCACCAAAGCGAGTGCATTTTATTTAATGCATTTTTTCCTCTCTTTCCATTTCTGTGCCCCGTTGTCAGAGAGCCGTTTGCCAATTTCGTTGCTTTTGTTTTGTATTGAGCGCACACACACACACACACATACCTTCCAATTGCTTGGATGCCACATATTTTTACGCCTCACCGTGGAAAATGATTTATGACCATGGCGATATGTTTGCGTTGCGTTTATTATTCGCGCACTTCGGGGTTTGATGCGCAATGTGTAACTATTTCCCATCGTACGCAAAAGGTGTGTGTGTGTGATGAGATAGGGGTGGGTACAGTTTTGTGCCAACCGGGCCATTTTATTTGCGGCCAAACGCTTGCCCGTTTTCCCCTTTTTGTCCCGCCATTCACCCGTTCGACCAGACACCATCAGCGAGAGAGGCAGCCGGAGTTATCGACGCCGATGCACCTGTGTGTTTATTGATTTTATCTGCCAATTTACACCTGCACACATACACACACATACACACATGCATACATGGGCACGCTGTGCCCAAAATATATGCATTACGTTCCGATTCGACAAACAACCGATTCGATTGGCACACTCCAGTGCCGGTGAAATGCATTTCCGAATGTGTACCGGGGTACATATATACGTGTATCGTCGGGGTGAGCAAAATAGAGTTAAACGGGGGGGGATGTGAGGGGAATTTTCGGTTCGGAAAAATAAAGGCAGTTGGAGCTATTTCACGCTATCCAGACCTTCCCGGCCATCCATTTCGCCAAGCCAAGTGCATTTGCAATATCTGCAGCTTTTTTTTCTTCTTTCCCCCCGCTCTCTCTCTTGCCGAAGGATGCGGAGCGGAACTCGGAGTTGTCTAGAGGGAGGGAAAAATGGCGTCCGTGAGATGAGCCTTTCGGTGTGGTGCTGTCGCACTGCGCTGATATCGCAACAGTGTCTGTCGCCCGTGGTGTCTGTCCTCCAACGGTGGACACGGACGGGGCGACAAATGGTTTCCCTGGCAGAGGGTGAAAACCAAGCGGCATGGTTCGTCCAAAGTTTTCTCTCTTTGTGTGTGTGTGTGTGTGTGTGTGTGTGTGTGTGCCCTCGGACTTATGCACGAAAATTATCATATCTTTCCGTTTTATCCACATTTCCAAATATCTGACATGCTCAAAATCCTCCCCTTGTTCGGCAATTGCACAAGGGGGAAGCGGCAGTGTCGCCTCGCCAGACGCCATTAAACACATTCGCGTAACTCATCGCACAAACTTTGCTTAAAGCTGGCATCACCGTCACCATCACCATCACCACTACCACCACTACCAAAACCTGCCCCAAAATGTGACAAAAATAAAAACATTTCCCACACACAGCTGGTGGCCAAGGGTGTCCGTGCTCGTGTCTGTGTGTGTATGTGGCGATGGGCGGCTGGCTGGATGCGAATGGCCCGGATGGCTACCGGTGCGATGCAAACCGTTAAAAATGCATTCCGGTGTGAAATGCATAATAAAAGTGCAGAAATGCAGAAGACATTTGTCTCGGATGTCTTCCCCGGGGGGCTCTGGTTGCTCTGTTCCATGCGCCTTTGCGTCGGTCCGTGTGTCTGAGGGGTTTAGTGCGCCTGCTCACCAACAGCAGCAGCAGAACCGAAGCCGGATCCCGGAGCTTTCGATAGTTTATTCGCTGGATAAATGTTATCTGAAATTACATTTTTACCTTTACATTTGTTTGGATTATTATCGTCGCGACGGTCGTAGTGGTGGTGGTGGTGTGGCAGCAGCAGGCAGTTCTTGCACATGTTGCGAAAGCGCATACACACGGCCAACATGGCCAACCGTGTCCGTCGATGCCTATCGGGGTGTGCGCTTTTCCGGTGGTGGCGATTGTTGATAAGCGCTGGTGGACCGCTCTGGTGGAAACGCGAAGCTGCACCACACTAATAATGACAAAACTAATGATTCGCGATTAATGACAAGGTTTTGGAAGGAGCGACGAGAAACATGCTTCATGTGGTTGGGCGTCTTTTCTTATCCCATATTCTATCTCTCTTGTACCACAAACACAACTTATGTTAAATTTCGCTGCTTTTATGTGAAGTGAAGTTGAAGCATTTAAATACTTGTTGGATCAATTCAACAGTTTCATCGTTCCGATTTGTAGCTCGCCCGTTTTGCCCGTTCGTGGCCCGTTCGAAGCCCGTTCGCTTTCGTTCCCCCTTCGGCCCCTTACCCGGCTAATGCTCTTAATGCATAGATATCGCATTCGAAAAACATAAATTACCGGGCCGACTCTTACCGCATTTTCCAATTAAATTCCTTCAGCTTCGACTCACCATTCTCCACCTTCCATCTTCCATCACCTTTCCAATAACCCTTTCGACTCGCCTCTCCCTCCCCCCCGGGGCTACGCACCAATGCCGCCGCCCGCTTGTAACACATCATTCCGAAACCGGAACACCGGAATGATCGAAATGACATCGTACCGAACCCCATTTAAATACTAGAAATTACTTCAGCTCACGCCCTACCTGATAGATAACGTCAAGCCGTCGGAGGGCCGTACGTCCCTATGTTTCCAGCCAACGAGGCGACCCCGGTGCGGAGCGGTGCGAGGGACGGGGTGGCGACTCATCCTCACAAACGCTCCACAACGCTCGAGGGAGCATTTCGAAACACAACGTTTCCACCATTTCCTAGCTCAAAGTGGGGCAAAAGGGGGTGGGGGAGGGAAGGTACTTCCTCACCCAGTGTCTGTCCACCGGGCAAACAAAGCTCCCTAGCACACACACACACACACACCCCGTTTCAGCCTGTTTCGGCCCGCGCCAAACCGTGTTCACATCATCCGTAAACGAATTAATGAAGTGATAAATTACATCGATAAAACATGCCAAATTATACGTTTTAAAAGACAACAACAAAATGACCCGATGAAAGAAATACAAAAATCAACTGCAATGACCGGCCGGGAGGGTTTGGTGTTTTTTGCTCGCTTTCCGTACGTACGTGCGCTTGTGTGCTGGCAGGTTACGTGCGACGACTGCTGCTGCTGCCTGGGCGATTGGTCGAGCAGTTTTAATAACCTTCTAATCGATGGCATTCGGGGAGCAGAGCTAGTATGTGTGTGTGTGTGAGTTTCTTTGGCCAGTAGACTGCGTGCTCGATTCGTTTTGACCCGGGCAGTCGGGTCGACGCCACCCAAAACCCGAGTTCCCAAGTGTCATTAGCGATTGTGGCAGATCGCATGGACCGTCTGACGAACTGGCCGGGGTCCATGACGATCGGATCGTCCAGTGATCGAAATAATTATGGCTTCTAGGTGATGATCACGGTAAATACGCCCCACGGTTCGAACCTGCTCGGCACCGGGCCGTGGGGAAAGGGCAACGATGATGAGACGAATTTGGTGAAGCTCATTGATTTAGATGTGTGTTTTTTGTGTTTTCTTCTTTTAGTTTGGGAACCCTATCATTAGCTTGGCTGCACTTATGAGTAGAATGGGTATGGTTTAGGCTCAAAAATGGACAAATAAAAAACCATCCCTCGTTTTAATTGTTTAGTATTATTTAATTTAAGGCACGGACATGGGTAATTATGTTGTGCTACGGAGCATTGGCTAGTGGGAGATAAGTTGTGACGCGTACATGATTTGTTCTCACATCGTTTAGTGCTATAAACTATGTTGGCAATTAGTGTTGCGTTACATAGTAATTTTGATTCGGTAAGCTTAAGCATGACCATCATATTTTAATCAATGTGTATTCTGCGTTGTGACATAAGTTGATTTATTCTTCCTTACTACCAGGTTTCCTTAGCAAATCTATTCTTAACTTTTACTTTTTATTACTAAGACCAAAAAGACATGCTTTACATCACATAGATGTATGTAAGATTGAAACCTGGATTAGAGCAATATCTAAATTCAATTTGATAAGATAGAAGATGCACAAGGTGGCCTGTGTTGTGGATAACTTAAATGACTGTCGCAACGACACTATTTCCTGGTTATCTGCAACATAACTTTCATTATTTTAAACAAAAATATGAACCTTACATTTTGTTTCGAATGTTCTAAAACTTACGTTCCATTACGTATGCGCACAAGGAAGGATAAAACCATCCAAATCTATGTTTAAATAATTGAACGCAACATCTGTTAGCTGTCCGACACGCTTACAATTCTCCGAATAAATTTAATATTTATCACCATTAAACAATACTGGAATGCTCTTTACTTTATGCACCAGTGTCAGTGTCAATAATAAAATTGTTTTTGAATGACTTAGGACTTTTTGAAAAGGAATATATATTAACCACATAAAATATTTGGAATTATTACTAGAAAGCCAATTTACGATTATATATTCCATACTTACTATGTTTTGTAAAACAATCAACAGTCAACAGTAAAATGTCCACTGTCTAGGGTTTTTGGTCAAACATAGTTTAATTCAATTTTACTTTCAATTGGCTTATTACGCTTCTTTTTGCTAATACGCTGATTACGCTGCTCCACATACGTAAGACCGCAATCCTGTTTTAAAATATACATTTAAAACATTCACATCAACAAAGCCCTTATTTTCCATTTTGATTCGGTTCATGAGCAGCATCATAATCAAACTGATACTTTGTTACAGATTGGTATTGAAATTAAGTCATGCCTTTTGCCTTATTTTTCAACATCAGTTTTCTTTTCCTCGCGTATTTGTAATAAAAGCAAAGCATATGTGCTTGAGCTCAACCTCGTTGAATTTTTGCATTGTGCCTGAATTCATTAGCGTGCATTCATACGGATACGATCTATTCCTTTGTGACGTTTATCCATTTCTAGCACATAATTAGATATTTACACGACGCATTGTGCGTTATCGTTTGCAGTGTACAATGTGTTTCATCTTTTTTTTTCTTCGTTTGCACCCAGCACAACACCAGGCCATTGTGGAAATTGCATTCCCAAAAAAAGGGAGAGTACTTGCCCAGGAGCACCGGGATCATCTCGCCCGGCGATCCTAAAGCCAATCCTTCGAAGCCATTGGCAGCCCGCTGTGCCCGGCAAATCAAGCGTCCCGGGTGACGTTTGCCTTTAATTGACAGCGGGGCCACACCGCTCGCACGGCTCGAGTTGGCGTGAAAGTCAACGAGATAATCCCATCGATGCATCAGAGTCAGACCTCCGCCTGTCCCTTATGCCAGGCACCTTCTGCACTCTCCGCAGCCCGCAACTCCGCAGCCCGTTGGTGCACCTGCATCGGTGCAACAAGCATTTGTGTGCCGCGCAACGTGCACACATCCGTTCACATCATTGTCGAAGAATACCCCAAAAAGACACAAATTCCATTTTTTGACTCTCGGTATCGTTTGATTGAAATCTATTCATTTCAGCCCGAGCTGCTGGTGAGCGGACGTAAACACATGTGCTGGGATTATTGTACCAAAAAGGTTCGTTCGACTCGGTGCGGCTGAAATGGAATCCTCTCTCTCTATCTTCAATGCTGAGGATGCATCCGGGCAGCCATGTAAAATGGTATAAAGCGACCGAAAATGCCAGCCAGTGCCTGGAACCGATGTCAACCAAACTGTACACACACACACACACGGACCAAAAACGGACGATAGAATAGAGCTTCGAAAAACGGGCTAGTTATTTCTTTCACCGTCCGAGGTTTGTTACCACGGGTTGTCCCGGCGCGGTTGCTCTCGATTTCGAAAACCACCGAGCCATCCTTCATCTTTTCGGGATCTCGCTGGCACGGCAGGGGACAATGGTGCAGGGGCTGGTACGGCGTGAAAGCGAGAGGCTAAAAAGGCTACAACAACCAAACAACAAAAACAGAGAGAAGAAGAAGTAGGGCCCGCTTACCAGGACACCACCGTATGGGAAACATTTGTTTCATTAAATGTTTAATACACATCCAGCGAGCCGGAGAGAGAGAGCGAGAGACGGGGGAAGAACTCACAAAACGCGCTACAACAACACCCATCTCAAGCCGAGGGGAAAGCGACAGGACATACTATAATCACCAAAAAGGCAAACGGGACAATTGTACTGAACCTTTGCTGGCATACACACGCAAACACACACATGTGGTAACACACGGGCCCGTGGGATGGACACTGGATCTTCGGAATTTCGAGTCCTTTTCTGTCAATATCCTTCGCTTTTGTCATTCATCGAGGATTTAGATCGATAAACGAAATGGTTACAAATCCCCCGTGCATGCCACCAGACGGTCCTGCCCCGGCGGCCCTTCCCTGTTTTTTTTTCGCTGGTTTTGGTAGAAGCGAGCCGCGGGTCCCGAGACCCCGAAACCGAAGCGGAGATTGCTGGGAAATGTCACTTATCCACAGGAAATGAACGGGTCTCGAACGCTCTTGCGGGTTAAGGGCTCGCTGCACGGTACAGTCCCGGCGACAAGGATGCTGTTTTCCGACGGTTTTCACACACACACATACACACAAATCGACGCGGCAAATAATGCTCGGTTTTGTTTTCGTTTCGGGCCAAACTCCTATCAACCGTCGCTAGATTGCATTTCTCGCCTCTGGCGCAAGCAGGCGGGCAGGCTGGCTGGCTGGCTGGAAGCGAAGCTGCTGAGCGTTGCCGGTGGTGCGGGGCTGAGAGGTTTTATGAGGCTATAAAAATTTAACCGAGACTAAATGTTTGTAAACTCCACCGAACAAATGTCAAATTAAATCGTGATGCGGCAGTAAAGGTGTTTTGTGTTTTATTGCTCTTATGATTGTGGTAAGAGATATGCTTCATTGGGTAGATTAACGCACGAATCAAACCGGAATGATGATGAATGCTCTCCGGTGCTGTATGCCGTGCGATGGAGCCAGTGGATGAAGTCAATCAGTATGCGGGATAATTTACAGCGTCACATTAAAGTGTGTACAAGCTACGGGCAGCGCGCTGTTAGTATTCGGCCACTCACGGTAGCATCTTGCCTGTCGAATGATACATGGGATTGACTCTGGCCAGGTATATTGTGGAGTGCTGTTACAGGTTGGATGAGTGTATTATGGACACAACAACGCATGGTGATCCTTCGATCAACGCGTTATTTGTACTATGACTTTTTATACCATTTAACTGTTACGTTAAGAGCTTTTCTATTGAAAATGAAATAAAACCTAAATAACAAATAATTCAGGAGATAGCAACTATAGCTTAACAATGTTACAGCTCAAAAATGAATTTATTATGTTGTCTTATGATCTTCCACCTCTTCAATCTCAAGAATGGAATATGAACTAATACATTAAATCATACTTACTTTTGCCACGGAATAACTTTTTTCGATTCTTTCGTTTGGGAAATCGATTATAATTAAATGGTTTTTGTTCGCTCATCAATGATTGGAAAAGCTGTCGAAGAACGATACTGTACATGTACAATTGCAATACTCTCAAGCTGTTAATAGATGTTGAGCGAACTAGTAATTCAGTTTTATGAAAATATTGACAACTTTTAGTGTTTTTTTACTGATCAAGGCAAATTTAGCAGAAGCTATACGATCTGAAAGAAAGCAAGATTTTAATTTTTTTTTTTTGCAAAACCCAAAGTTTAAATGAGATGTATCATAAACTTTTAACAACTTTTAATTTTTTTTTGTTATGGGTCTATTTATTGAATAGGAGATAGCAAACTTTTTTTTAATTATGCAGATGTGAATAGCACAATAAATTCCAAATTTTAGAATGTTGCCTACCACACCTATTTACTAAAATAAATCAATAAAGTACACAATAAAGTACAATCTATCGCTAAATCCAAAGTCTATATAATACAGAGGTCGATGCTTAGCTCAATTTTGGTCCACCATTTTGAAAGCTTATTTTTGACAGTTAGATGAAAAAGTTTGTAAACGATTCCACACAACCAAACACTTTTTAGGTCCAATTGGGCTTTTCCTGCACAAAACCTAGTGTAACAATACATTTTCTTCTCATGCACGTGGCATGGAGTAGTTTTTCCACTAATTCATCAGTTAAACACGACCAAAATCAGGAAACAAGACTATTAGCTTTGGTCCTCTTGAGCTGGACATGATTTCGTCCTAATTTTGGGCACTGATCTTGTTATAATCAATAATTGTACTATAGTACTATCTTTTCTTGATATTCGTCAACTTTTTTTAAGTGCAATATTACGAACAAACGATGTAAAAATGACCGAAAATGCATTCAGACCACTGCATGCACAACAATTAAAACCTCAATGTTTGCTATGATGAAACTATTGAAGCTATTTCATCCAGCTGTCAAAACTTTTCCACGCTTTTTGATCAAATGTTCTCGACGACTCGACCTCTGTATTATATAGACTTTGGCTAAATCGACCAAAACATGATTTAATTTTTGTTTTTCCATGTTTTTTGTAAAACAATAAGCGTTTTATCACTGCCACGATACGCTTAAAAATGTAAGGCAGTGTTTACTATTGACACGTGAAACCGTTTTTATCAAACAGAGTTTGCAGGTTAAACAAAGTCGGCAGCAAATAGTTGGCTGGCTGCAAGCGACCTACATTTTACACACTCATTTCAGAATTGCGTTTGTTCGCAATCAACAGGACAAGAACCTTGTAAACTATCAAACAACTTTAAACCGAATTATTTCAACCGAAATCTCCAATCCAATCCAGCCTGATTCATGCACTTCCCGCCAGACAAAGTTCATCCGCAGATAAATCTAGCATTTGGATAGTGTCCAAACAATCTGCCTGCAAACGCTGTAAATACATTCGCACACAACCATACATCTCTCATAGATCTACGTTTCGATCCGCAGAGCTACGTTTTCCCACCCCGTTTAGCGGGGAAAGAGTATTTATTTTCCATTTCAATCCATTTTGCACCACCATCTTATTAAACCCTTTTCGACCAACTAACGCCACCTCCGCACCAACTGTTGCACCGAAGCAATAAAGAACTTGCATTACTAGCACGCTCACACACAGATACACGGGGGGGAGTTGGTACGCGCCATCAGCTCCTTTCGCCGGGTGCTGTGCTCGCCTCACTCATGTGTGCTGATGTAAGCTCGTTGACCGTCGAAAAATGTTTATTACTTCCTCGAGGCGAAGCGAAAATGGCGATGTGTGTCTGTCGGTCGGCTCGCTGATAGAATAGTTTCCGCCCTCCGCCCCACCGACCCGGGGGTTAGGAGAGGAAACATTCTTTCAATTAGAACGAGAATCCACTTTATCCAACGAAAACGAACGAAAAAAAAACGACACCAGAAATCCTGGATCCCCGCGGGGAGTCGAAGGAAACAGTCAAAAATATACTCACACACACACAACCGCTCACATAAATTGATTTCGCAGCAAAACGATAGTCAAAGTCGAAGCGAAACTTTATCTGTGGTCCGTGTCCGCACTACGGCGCGCTCATATCCACCCCGAAAGCAAGGAAAAAAACCAAACAAACCCCCAACACCGAGTGGAGCAGCTCAGCGCAGTGTGGAGTAGTGATTTATGGATATTTTTGCACATCACAGGCGAAGAGTTTTTCCCTTCCCGGTCTGTGGGAGTAGAAGGAAGGGAGAGGGAATGTGTTTTACATTGATTGCTGAGAGAGGCACAAAATAGCGCATGACCCTACGGTGCACTTTTCCGTACTATCCGTAGTGTCTATGTGTGTACTGGACGCTACTTTTCTAACACACAAACACCGTACACGAATCCCACGTCCCACGTACGTCAAAGACGCTTTGCTTCTAGCGTAATTTCATCAATTGATTGGGACATTGGGAGAAAGGTTTTCTTGCGCGCTTGGCGCCCTACTCCCGGCCGCTCAGGTGCCCCACATCGCCGCGCAGGCCTGTCGTGGCACACTGGGACAGGCTCTTAAGATGCAATAAAGAACGGCATTTGATTGCCCAATGCAGATCATTATTGGGATGCAGTTAAGCCCATGTGACTCCCCATTGCTGATTCCCAAAGGCGCTGTGTCGTGCGCTTCTTCGCCAATCTCCAAGGGCTTTCGGGGGGGGGGGGGGGGGGGGTGGACGGGCGATGAAATTATCCTATATTTTACGTTCGACCAGTGTCGCGTCCTGCACAATAAGCAGGACGGTCCCGTCTCCAAATGGTCGACGCAGTTTGCTGTGCCGTAACGAATTCCTCTTTCCTTTCACTGTGGCCACATGGTCCCACTGGTCCCCTGTCGTCCCCACGCAAACCCCCAATTCGCAATCGTGTAATGAAAACTGCAGCGGAAAATGAAGCCTCTCTCGATCGGTTCGGTCGTCTGCGGTGTTGCCCTCCGGTGGTGCTGGGCCTATTCCAGTCCAGGTTAGTCATGATATGGTTTGCTATTTTTACCGTGCCGTGGACTCATTTTCTTCCTCCATCGAGCGTGTGTGTGTGTGTGTTTGTGTGTCCCTCGGGAGAAGGGAAACAAATAAGGATACTCCAGCAACCTGGCAAGGGAGTCGCAAACTATTCATCCGACTGTTTGCTCCAGGGCCCTCGAGCAAATGATGATGATGTTGATGGGATGGGATTCGCCCGCTTTTGCCTACCCAAACCCCCCCCCGGCATTCCCATTTCGGATCAACAGGCTCATTCTTTTGAGCGTTTGATTAGAACCTGTCGGAGGTAAAAGTAGAACAAAGCAAAAAGAGTAGAAAAATGTAGAGCGCGTTGTAATGGAGCGCAGCCGTCGTCAAAATGCGCCTTACGCTCAGGCGCGGCCATCGCGTCCAGCTGCCATCTCGCCAAAACCCCCCGAAACTTTTAGCGTCAAGCGAGAAAGCGTCCGCGCTCCGGCCAAGTGTTTTGCAGCAGCAGTTCAGCGCCGTTCGGCGAATCGAAGCGCTTTGCCCCACGATGCCACGGGACCGCGGCGATGCGCCCGATGGGTTGCAAAGCGTCTTCTATTCGTACATAATAATTGACGTTGCAGTGTGTGTGTGTGTGTGTGTTTTCGCTTGTTGTTGTTGTTCGCTTTTCATTCGCTTCCACCTTTTAATTCCATTGCTCGTCGGTGGGTTTGGCCGATAAATTCATAATCACCGGCCCAGCGCAAAAGGGCGGTGCAACCCTTGGCCGCAAACAACTGTGGCGGAATGTTGATACCACCGAGCACACCGCTCCGCTTCGAGAGACTATTAACAGCAAGCGCTGGAGCAGCAAAATGGGGAAGGATAAGGCGCGAGCGATTAAAGCCGTGTTGCCGTGCGCCGGCGTGTACCCCGTCCAATCTCGAGCTTTGCTGCCATTTTTCCGCCAACCCAGACAGTGCGGTTCCTGCGCTGGCCGTACGGATCGCATCGTGCGCAAATTAAAATGCTAAAGGAAGAAGCATGAAAAAATCCACTGTATCCCCCTCAATGTGCAGGGAAATGGAAGGATGCAACCACGCCAACGGAGTGGGGTAGCTTGGGATATAGCAACGGTGCCTCTCCGAACGCATCACAGAGTGGAACATCGACCCAGCCAGGCTCAAACCTCGATCCTCGGGGAAACCACTTTCGGACAATTATCCAGCAAGAATCGTTTTCTGTGGATGGTCGTTTTTTTCTTACAAACTCTCGCTCGCCTATTCACTCTTTCCTTCTAAGATGCTTTGAGTTTCGTTCTGGGTCGGACTTAGGGTGTTAGCTTTTTTTGTATTCATCTCCAGTGCGCTTCTTAAACCGTTCGCTCAATCCCAATGTCGATTTGTGGCCCGGCATAATGAGACGGTGTACGGTGCCGTGGCGTCCGTCAGCTCGGTTCTGACCGTGTGGGGTGCCGTATCTTATCCGCGCATGTGTGTGTGTGTGTACTGTCTTGTATACCGTGCGCATAACACTGCTTGCGGTTATGCTTGCGCCTATTACCCAGCCCGCGGGGTTCGTCCAGCACTCTCCATCACCTATAATTATCCATCATCTTCGGGTTATGCTGGGGGTTTATTATGTCGCTTTGCTGCGCTGCTCTGGGGCCCTGCCCCCGTTCCCCGTTCTCCCGCACTGCACGGACGCGCATCCATCGGGGGTTTAATTTTGGCTGTTTTGTGTTATGCGTTATTCTTAATTTCTAGTGTCAAACTTGTTACTCGGGCGATCTGTTTTAAATACACGGTTCGGCTTTACTCACCTTTTCCCCGCCTGCTCTGGTCCTGTGAAACACCGGACCACGAAGAACCACAATAACCGCGCGCACGTCAACAGTTTCGTCCTGTGGTCGGTTTCTTCGGGGTCAATTTGAATGCCGAGCCCCGCACAGATCCCTCGCGTCGTCCTCTCCGACGCTATCCCACAGACAGACCCAGGGCAGTGCATCAGATCCTATCCGCTTACCCTCTGTTCACGGTGATTATAATGTTGCCTTTAAGAGTCCTTACGAAGCGTCACTTGCTTCTCAGCCCGGTCCTTCCTTCCCTTCGGCCACAATACGCAAAAGCCACACAGACGAAAGGGAACATGATCAACAGACAAAAGGTGCCCTGCTTTGTTGCAAACGCTCATCAAACATTGAATATCCTTGGAGCGGGTTTTTGGCGGGGGTTTGCGGGAGCGAACGGTGGAGGACACAGCGCCAACACACTAATCCCGCACAAAATGCACTTTCTACAGAACATCGATCGGTACGGTCGAGCGCTTCGAAGCGCAAAAGCTCCCGGAAAGGATTCGGGGAAGGATAATTTTCGTGCTCGGAGGCGGAACGGTGCTGCAGGAGGATCTGGCGGGATGGGGTACGATTCTTTGTACTTTAATTTGCTCATTTTCAGGAAACACAAATTTTCGCCTGTCTGTGGTTTTCCCATCCGTTTCTCGCCCCCAACCCCCTCGCCAGTGTAGGTTCTGGGGTGCAGCAGTTTTTGATTTCCCATTAATCATACTCTTCCGCCCGTTTGTTCGGGAGCAGGTTCGTGCAATGCACTTCAGCATTTCAGCCCGGGCGCGCCCCGGCCAATGCTCACTCGAGTGCAGTTTGATGAGTGGGAATTTAATTCACATTCATGTGGTCAAAGTTTGGGTGCATGTGTGTGTGTGAATTTAAATTGAACGTTTGCAAGTTTTTCTGGAACAAATTTAGCAACAGATACGGTTTGAGGTAAAATTAATGAACGAACAGCTCTTATTTTGCATGTGGTAAGCTGCAAGTATGAGGAATGATGAGGAGTACAGTTTGCTCATATTGCTATTAGCGAACAGGACAAATATTATTGTTTGAGTATAATTTATGCTTGAAACGTTAACATTAAAAGGAATATTTTCGCATCCTTTCAATTGGTTTTTCTATAACAAAATCCATTATAAACATAATTATAACTTCAATGCAGAAGAAAAACACACTCAACAACATTAGCAGAAAAAAGTGAGCGCATTCAGATCCAGTTTATTATCTCAGTTCATCCTTTTTATCCCAAAAATTCGAAATTAACTTAAAAAAGGCAGCTTGCACATTTCACTAGTAAAATACGCCACTACGAGAAAGAGAGGAGAGCAACGGATCTTCCGGATGACACTGATCGAGAGGAATATAGAGGCGCTGTTTTTGGAACGGTTTTCAATTCGAGTATCAGGAGAGCATCCAAATGTAGAGATAACTCTTATCAGTAATCAAACATCTCTGGCCTCTTTCAGGCTTGTATTCTACATGCTACTTAGAGAGAGGAGAGCGACTGATCCTCCCGGCGCCACTGATCGAGAGGAATGAAAAAATGCGCATGCAGGGGATATTTCTGGTACTATGAAATTGATGGTGCATTTGTTATCAGAGTGGTGAAAGCGATGAAGGAGCTATGCAAGTAAGAATGTGTAATAATGGATTATGATCTTTCTCACTAACATATCCTTTTATAAGAGTGTTCACGCAACCGCCCACGGTTTAACATTATCCTTAATCCCGACACTAATGGCAGACGCTCCCAGGTCATGTAGCCATCTCAATTGCATTCTTTACTACGACCTCATGCATGTGGACTCCCTAAAAATACTTTGCGGCTACTAATAGCATGACCCGACTAACATATGCCTGGAACGTTTAACTTGCTGCACGAGAGTGGACTCAGCGAATGTTTTATAAAACCCCTCCTAGTAAATATAGGGCCCCTAATCCCATGAACGTTAGATGGCCTGCCGGGCCTAGAGCAAAGTTAATTGTAATATTGCCGGAAAGCATGAGCTTAATATTATTTGTATACAACCTCTTTACTCCTGCTCTCATTCTTGCATTAGCACACTTTCTTTTCAAATTGCATTACACATTGTATCACCTACCACCAATCCACATTTATTTTTCTTTCAGCTAAATTAGCCAGCTAAGTTCATGTTTCAGCCGGAAAGCCACCAAACAATGCGTGTATCGCAGCATATTCCCCAAATCCCACTGCCAATCGACCGCCTTTTGTTTGCGGTGGCAGCACGTCGAGTAGCTTTGCATTAATTTTGACGTTTGAATTAAACTTTAATAGCGATTATCCACTCCGCTAGAAAAACACACACGCACACGCACCATTTTTTAACCCTACATTTCCCTCCGCCATCGGGCGAAACGCAACGCAGGACGTCCTGGCGTGGGAAATGGGTGTGTGCGTCTTTCCTTGCCATCCCCTAGTGGGAATTTGAAGAAAAAAAACGGAAAAATACAAACCAACACACACACACACGCACACAGACACGCATCAAAAAGCCAAAACTCAGCTTGTGATGGTTGTGATTCTAATCTTTACCACCATAATGTGCAAAGTAGTTAAAATTCCGATCGCTGCTGCTGATCCGAACGCAGCAGCAGCAGCAGCAGTGCGTACTGCGCCCCGCCGCTCCGCTGCAAAAGGGGACGAACAAACAAGCACCTCCTTTTAAAATGCCCTTTATTTTTTTAATTTCGGCACCACTCTGATACCGTCAAGGGTGCTGTTTTTAAAATGGCAAAAATTAGTTGCTTCATACAGGGAGGGTGCGAAAACGAATAACAGCATTTGATAGGCAACGAAAACACACATTCTGGCGACCATTAATGCACCGCGTGACGATTTTGTTTTTTTTCCACTCGATCCTCGAACCGTAATCGAGAATGGAACACTTTTCAAAGAGACACACACAGTAAGATGAGCTGTTTTTTTTTGTGTATTGTGTGTGTGTTCCTCCATAAACGATTTGTTTGGTTCTTTTGCATGATAGTTTTTCTTTTTTTGAATACTTCTCTCGTATGCTTACGATAACCCAAACACACGGCTACGGTGTTAATTCTCATCATTCTCTAGCGCACAAACGCGTTTTCAAATCACATCGAGTATTGTGTGTGTATGTGTTTTTGAAATGGTCTTTTTTTCGATTCTTTGTGTGCCTTTTTCAAGGAGAGAGAGAGCCTGAACCCTTCGGGCCAGGGTTCGGAGCGATGAGGACCTGGGACGATCGCGGGGTACGCTCGGGATGGAAATGATGCGCGATCCACCCCGGGTGCGAAGCCCAAAAACCCATCAGTCTTCGTCCGACAACACGGGCCCCGGGCCCGGGAATGGTGATTGTGTACGCACAGGCACCCCGTGCTGTGCTGTCGGACGAGGAAATTGACACATGCATGCACTAATCATAGAATTTAACTCCGGACTAATCAGGCTGGGAAGGTTTCGGGTGTCTTTATTTTTCGTTTTGTTCGTACCATTGCTGCTGGATTGTTGATTGTTGTTTCGAGAAAAAGTCAAGCCAGCCCTTCAGCTTCGCGGCTTCACTCGACGTCCTTTGGGCGAACACACAAAAAAAAAACTACATAGTGGAGTGTTATTCGATTTGATTACGTTTGTGAATTGTTCTGGCTTTTTCTCCCAACCCCCCCCCCCCTCCCCAAGAAGGCTTGCAAGGATCTACCCATTGCCTGTGATAGGCAGCAGGCAGTTGGGTCGGAAAATAGAGCTGTCTGTGGTGTGTGGCGGTGGTTGTTGAGCCATCATTAAGCGACGAATCCTTTTCCTCGCTTTTTGGGCTGTACACGGAAAAACTATCACCCGGTCTCTGGTGGCAGCAGCAGTGGCAGTCTTCTTAGTCCTTCAGCCATATCAGCACCAGCAGCATCACACGCACACTGCGCAGAGGGGAAAGAGCGTGTACGATAGTACGATAGTGTAGCGGCAGTAACTACAACATCAAGATAAAGCGCAGCAACGAACGTGCGCTCTGGTGGCCCCGTTGCCGCGTCCCAGGGTTAGTGGTTGTCGACGCATAAAAATGGTAAAGGTTCGTTTGTTTCAATTAGAAGATTAACCGTTCCGTACGGTTTGACGAGCAAACGGTCACCGGTGTGGGCTGGGGTGTGTGTCTTAAACGATAGGGAAAAGGTACACACTCACACACCTATCCGGGGCAGGGGACATTCGGGAAAACTAGGGAGTTGACTTGTGAATGAGTTATAATTTTCCTCGTCACCGGATCACTTCATTTAATGCTTAATGCCATTCCTGTTTGTTGTTGCTTTCCTCTGCCTTAACCGTATGCTGCAAAGGCTGCAGCGTTGTTTACATCCCAACATACGCTCTCTAACCACCCAAGGTCCATGCGTACACGGCTCCTTCTGCCCCGGCTAATCCTGTTGGCAGAATTGGCTCGTAATCGCTCACCCATTGCAACCCGTTAGGTGCAATAGGTTTTTTGTTTTGTGCTTTAAACTCTCCCTGCCTGTGCCCGTAAAAGGATTATGCGGCCGTGTGTGTACGGTACGGGGCAGCTTTCAGACTGTCACCACGTGCAAATGCATAACAAGACGGGCACAGTAATCTCAATCCGTTGCGAAACAAACCCAGAAGAGCGAAAAGAAACCCACTGGCACTGCTACGGTTGATGTTTAATGACAAGAAATCATTCTTATTCTGTCGCCTTTCGTCTGTCGCTGGGGGGGCATACGACAACTGCTCGGTTGGGGGGGATTAGCTTTGACGTCTTTATTGAAGCTTCAGCAGCTAAGGCTTGCCGTTTGCTAATGTGGTTCCGTTGGTCTATGATTGAAAAATCGTTCCACTCCGGCGCAGTTGCATTCGTTGCATTTGGGATTGTGGGGGATTTTCTTGGCAGAAAAAAGTAATAACGAGAAAAACAACCGTAAGCACATGCTGCGCAAAGCGGATTAGGCTTACAGCGGTCGTGTGTGTGTGTATGTGTATGTCCCCGTGTGAGGTGCGTTAATCCGTCTGTATGTGTGTGTGTCTTTAGTTTACCTTTCTAACCCACCGAGGCGGTTTAAAGTTGGCAAACGTAGCAAAAAAACAAACGGACTGCTTCATCGGTGTAATTATTCACTTAATTATTTATTACACGTTACTGCTGACGATGAGCGAAAGATTAATCATTACCAGCACACGCACACACACACACACATGCGCACTTACTAACAATTATCTCTATCAATGCAAATTAGAAAATTAAAACTAACAAACCATCCCCATTAACGGAGCAGGGGTCTCTTCTCAGCATCTTTTCGCGAGCTTCTTGTCTCCCTTTTTCCTTCCATTTCCCTTCCCCGCCCCAACAAGTTGCCAAGAATTCGACTTGGACAGCGTGCCACGCATGCCAGCCGGTTGCCTTTCACACGTGACGGCAACCACTCTCCGGACTGCGTGTCTTCATTCCACGCAAACGCACGCGCACGGGGAGACGCTCTCGTGCCCGGTCTCGCGTCTAATGAAATGATAATAATTCATCACTCATAAGACTAAATTATCTATTACATTAAGTCACGATACGGAATGGAGGGGGGGCTATATCCATGGCGTGGCCTTTTCACAACCCCCTCAGGTTCCTCACGAGAAAGGCTTTTGGAGGGGCGAACGGAACGGGGGAAGAATTCTTCATCATACCCCCGATTGACGGACGATCTGTTCGTTTGGTTAGGTGTGCTTGTTTAGTGCAAACTGGGGGAAAAAGAAAAGGTAGCGTAAAAAACCAAAAAAAAAACGAGCCCATCTTTCTTGCTTCTGCACTTCTCTGTGTGTTTTTGCATTGCTGACACTGAAATGGTGCCTCTCTCCATAATTTGTGTTGGAGGGTACTGGGGAGGGGTGAAGGGAAAGAAACGAGAACACGGCAGGGGCAGGGGCAAGAGCTTGTCAGCTTGTTTTCCACACCAATTGCATTCGGTAGCGATTTACACTTCGCCCGCGTCATCGTCACAAACGTGAGCGCGGCAACGCATCTCGGCAGCGCGATCGCGGCTAATGAATTATGAACCACCGGGCAAAAAGATTAACTGTTTCTGCTGGGCCCGGAGTGTGAATTAAATGCGAAAGGGAAAGAAGAGAAAGAGTAGAAATAGAGAGAGAAGAGAGAGAGAGTGCAAAAGGTTTCATTACCAGCACTGCGTGGGCAGTGGCAGGGTCTTGCCCGGACAGCTAATAACCACACAAACCAACCCGAACCTGCCGGACGGACCAAACCGTTTAGCCGTGGCATCGCGATTAACATGACAGACGGGCAGGCAGGCAGGCAGGGGGGGTTGGTTGGAAGGGGAGCTCTATTGTTTATGCAAAAATGCATCCGAAGTGATATTAATACACTGATTTATGTGGGAACAGCGGCACTGGCAGCAGTTGATGTATGTCGTTCCGCAAGCTCACAAGCTCTACCAGCTACTCGTGTCCAGCCCTCTTCGCCAGCGCGTCAATAGCGGGCCCGAGTCCTTCCGCAGCAGAAGGAACGTTCGACTTTGGCTGATTATCGAGTTCGATCTTGCCGCCACCCGGGTCCATCCACCTCGCTTTAGCAGAGTCCATTCGTTTTTATCCTTGTAGCCCTTTTGCTTGCGATGAATTTCCTTGTATTTTACCAACCTCTTTTTCCACCCGTATGGAGTTTGTTTGGCCTTTCTTCTGTGCGCCATTTTCTTCCACAGACACCGCCACCGCCACCGCCGCCATCCCGGTTAAATGTTCGATTAATAATTCCAATTGCAATTAATTGGCGATTAATGATTCGCTTGCCTTCGAATCGCCAAAACCGACCGGTTAAGAGGAAGATGAGATGAGAATAGTCTTCTCCACCCGGATCAGCTCCCTTTTTGATATGGAATTCAGTGGGCTCGGGTCGCAGTGGAGTAGGCAAAACGGTTAGCTGCAATGAAGGCTTTTTTTTTGTATGTAAAGAGCAACGCTGCAAGCAAAAGGTAAGTTTAAAGGCTATCGGGAACCAATCTCGTTCTGTATGTGTGTGTGTGTGTGTGTGTGTGAGTTTTCTTCTCCCCACTCCGTTTGCTTCCTTTTTGTTGGCGTGTCCTGTGTGTTGTGCTTTTCGTCGGAGATGATCGCTCGGACAGCATCACCCCTGGACGGGTTTTTTGTGGTGTCCGTCACCGACCATCGGCTCGTCCGTCCCGTGTGGGTACGTTCGTCGCTTATTTCGATTCCTTGTTTTTTCCTTCTCCAGCGATCTCCCCAGCTCTCCCGATCTCATCAAGTCGGTCGGTGGAGGGAGGCGAAGAGTTTACAAAAAAAAAACCCGCAGGGACCCGCAAAGTGGGTAAAAAAGACCAAGTGAAATGGGAATGAAACCACGATCGACAAAACGAAACTAAAAAAAAAACGCACCCAAGCGTATATAATAAGAATGCAGTAATATCTCATCTCGCTAAATCTTCCCGCGGGTACTGGATCGCGCATCGGATCTTGCATCGTTTTCAATCGAAATCGTTTTCGGCCCAGATCGGTCGTTCAGCAGAGAGACGGCCGTTTCGCTGGCTCCGCTTGGCCCCGTTGTCGGTACCACACCGCCAACCAGCCATTGCGATCGACTCCCGACAGCGAAAACACTCATCAGATGAAGAGTACTGCTGCAAAAAGGGCTTCAAAGGGCATCGAAGTGCCCCTTTTGCGGGTTGGGAAGCAACAGTGTAGGGAGGGTTAGAGGTGGATTATCGGCTGTCGCGTCAAGCACAAAAATGCATCCTTCTGCGTGCGTACGTGTGTGTGTATGCAGATGCACGTCGTCCACCATCATCCCTTTACGATGGCAGTCGAAGCGGTCGAAGTTTGCAATTTTTATGTTATCCAAGTGTTCCCCCCACTAACCGTTTTTTTTTTCTTGTTGTTCGGTTTGATTTCTGTTGCCGATCGAGTGGTGCAAACGATTCGCTTTTGGCATCCCAGTGGAAATAGCGCTGCAGACAAACAAAAAAACGGGGCAATAAGTTTGCATTTGCATTTTCTTCGTCTTCCGCCGCCGCCGCCGCAAATCGATTGGAGCACAAATGAGCGCTGGCCCCGGCATCGATGAACGTCATCATCATTACCACCATCAGCACACCGCGATGATCATCAGCGGGCCGGCAATTTAACCCGGCTTCGCGTAACCAGGGCCATTGCGCCAATCATCGTCGCGCGTATCATCTCCGCGCGGAATTTGTTTTCATATTTACCTGGATTACATGGGCAGGCCGGGGTTTTTTTCCTTCTTGCTGGGGCTCCTTATTTTGCTGTTTGGTTTAATTTACGTACGCCCGTTTCCAGTCGCCAGTTTAGTCAGGCTTTGCATGCCTGCACGGTTAAGGCGTCGTAGCTTCAATCCTTGGCGTTGCGTGCCGTTTTTTTCGATGGCGCGCGAGCAAACCCGTTGCGTTAAGTTGCGTATAAATCGCGTTGCGCTCGGCGCAGCCCGTTTGGTTGCAAGCCAGTAACCTTTGGCGCGATATTTCTGCACAGTTGCGTGCATGTGTGTGTGTGTGTGTGTGTTTTGTGATTCTTTTTTCACTCACTCTCTGCTACTCTTCATCTTGATGCCTTTCTGTAGCCCTCATCATCTTCGGCGTTCAGGGCCGAGCGCTTCACCGCCCAGCCTTTCAAGGGCCGCGGCCGTGGCGTGGTTGGTGTGTGGTTTTTAACTGCAACACCTTTTCCGACTCCCCCGCCCCCTTCTTCTTTCCCCCTGCTCCTTCTGTGCAATGCATTTTCGCTTCATTATGTCTTGGCTCTGGTGTGTGTGTGCTTGCTTAAGAACTTCGTTGCTACGGAGCTAAAGCAAAACGGGGGAAAAGAAAAGGCATCACCCATAACAACAACATTCCACCACTTCGAAGCCCATTTCGTGTTTTCACCCATCCATCTACGCATCGATTGGCTGTCGAACATTGCGCCATCATTGAAAGTGGGAAGGAGGGGTGGGGGGGGAGGTTCAGTGGGTTCCATTTTGCGCCGAACACGCAACACTTGTCCGCCGGTTTGGTGCTGGATGCATTCTGGTTGAGGAAAAGCGAATCTTCCATTTTGAAAATCGTACTCCCGGTGGCAAATCATCATCCTGCTCGTTCGCTGTTTGGTCAACGTCCGCATACCGGGACGACGACAAAAGGACGACACTTTACACGCACACACACACACACACGATAGGATGGGATGGATCGTCGAGCAATCGTCACAACGGCGCAAGGAAAACGCATCGCTGGAAGCACCAACCGCCGCCCTGCAGAATGTTCCACACTGCAGTGGGGGAAAGCATCACGGGAAAGCAAAAGGCGAGAGAAAGGGGGTAGGGTACGAGTGATACTCCCAAGCATTGAAGAGGAGCCTCCAATCGAGCGAACACTGAGGAACATTAACGAACGAAGCTGTGGATTATAAATTTCGCCTTTGGCCATCCAACCGGGGGTATCCCATATATATCGTACTCATCCCCTTTCTCTCGCGCTCTTTGTCGCCCTCTCCTCTTACTCTCTCTCTGTTACTCTCTCGCGCATGTCACGGTCGTGCTCGCTCCAGCCCGAGATCGTGGAAATGCCGGATTAAAAGAGTGAGCAATTAGCATTTAAAACATAAATTTCTGGATAATAAAGCGGACGATGTGTGAACGATGGCGCGCCTGCACAGTGTGCCGGGTAAAGTGGCTTTCCAGGGCTGGATTTGTAGCATTTGGGTGAGGGGAGAGGTGTAATAGCAGGGGGGCAGATAGTGTGCCAGTTCGATCAACCGGGGGGAGTGCGGGTGAATCGGATTTGTGGACAGTTCCGTGTGCGTTCGATTTGGTTGTTCGAGTTGAAGTCAGTGTGTAGGAGAATCGTTCGCTTCGGGTAAAGGTCTGTCCCCGGTGCGATGATGGCATTTGGCATTGATTGTTGATGATACTGCCCGGATGCGTCGATGATGATCAACAACAGCACTGTATCCGAACGATGCCTGGATGATATAGACACGTTGTACACACGTGTGAAGCTTGTTATTGATGAATTAAAATTATTGCATTGCACTATATTCCAACGAAAGCCTTTATTGTGGTTTGAAGCAGATTGCAGGAATCAATCGCCGGAACCGTTCGGTCCAGCACGATGCTAATACATTCAAAGTTTTACGCTAAGATTAGAATGACGAAACGAGTCGAGGAAATGATTCGGTGTGCTTGTTCAAGAATAATAATAATAGCACACTTCATTTGCTTATGCCCTTTCGCTAGCGTACTCTGTTTCAAAGTGTATAATTTTCTATTGTAACAGCCAGCAGCTAGTGCAGTGTGCACGGTACCGGGAAGTTTTACTGGAGACAAATAAATTATAAATAATTAAAGAGTGCATGCGGACGCCTCGGGGTGATGTTTATCAGATGCAGCGTGCGGTCACTACAGATCAATGCAATAGATGTATAATCAAACAGTATCTTGCCAGCACTCATTGTCTTAGTGCTGTTACAAACTCTTTAAATGAATTTTAGTAGTAGATAAATTTATTTTAATAAACAATAACATTATAAAAGTGCAATTTACATTATTATCAAGAAAATGCTGAAAACATCATTAACCAAGGACTGGCTTTATTTTTTCTTTAAATCCATTGCAGGAAACCATTTATGCAATATCGTATGCAATATAATATGCCTTCGTACAAGCTGCTGTCGTTTGTTGTATACAAAACGATGCAGGGCTGAGCTGCAGGGACAAGAAAACGCTTCAAATTATTCTGTATTACTCTATACCAGGGGTCTCTAAACTACGGCCCGCGGGCCGCATGCGGCCCTCAAGAGCCTTTAATGCGGCCCGCGATGACTAGGTAAAGGTTAATGTAAATAGTTTTCTTTTCTGACTAACCAATCAAAATTTATTTTTTTAATTCTGAAAGACGAAAATCAAGATTCAATAAAAGAAAGCTCCAGAAATTTTATATATTTTGTTGGTATTTTCTTATTAAAACGAGATTTGAACATCCACTCATTCTAAAGGTAGCGTCAAAATAGCCCTCGACAATGTTGATTGTGAAGCAGTGCGGCCCGCGAACTGAAAAGTTTGGAGACCCCTGCTCTATACCATACGAAGAACCTAAAAGATAATTGTAAAATTCAACTATTTTCTACATGTTTCAAGAAAGATCTAAGGATACATAAAGAAAAGGAAAAGCTCGTTATTATTCCATAAATAAATCAGTATTTTATTCTTTCAAATGTTTCCGCAAAATCCGCAATCAAACCTCAACCCAACCCTGCAGTTAGTTGCGTACCATTTTCTCGCCAACTTGTACGCCATCGTGCAGCAATTGGCCGATCGATTGTTGGCAAAACAGAGAGAGAGTGAGAGAAAAAAAGAAAATAACCAAGATTTAAACTCCTTTTGAATCGAGTACAAATTTATGTTAAGGTCCTGTTCCCTTATGCAATCAAGAATTGTCATAAATTAGCTGTAAAGTTTATTCCAAAAGCAGCACTGAAAAGTGCAGCAATCTGTTGCTTCTGTTGCCGTTTGTTGCTCCATCGATTTTTGTTTTGTTTTGTTTTGCCATTTCCCATTCACCGATGAACGCCACGCCCTCCGTCTCGATCGTGCACGAAACGCTCGGCCCCGATTGGCGCTGCTCAACGTAACCGCATGGCGATAAATGCACCTTGCACGAGTGCAGCGAACGCAACCAAGAGGTGCATTAAATTGCAGTTGTACAATTAAGCTCACCGCCTCCTTCCATTCCGCCGCACCGCTCCCTGGTGGGCATCCTTTGTGCAGTGCTCATTGTGCAAGGCATTGCTTACACGTTTCAAGGCGACAGGCTTCCTTGATCGTGCGCTCGATCGCTTCTCCGGCCTGTCGCCGCCATCGTTTTGATCTACGGCGCGGTTCGGAAGGTGTAGGGGCGGGGGAGGGGGGCCTGTTTGCAATGCAATAATCACAATAATGATAGCGGTGGTTGCGTCGTGTAATCCAACCTTCATACCAAACCACAATCGGCACGAGGCTTTTTCATTCAAAAAAAAAGAAGAGGAACGAATGACCCCGCCAGCGTGCACACAAAGCCATCGCACAACTAACTAACAATCTAATTCCGGTCACCATTTCTAAGCAAATTATTTGCATCAAATCACCGGAATAATCGTTTCCTCCCTCGCCCCTACCACTACCCGCACAGGTGTACCGATTGGTGTACCGGATGGTTGTTAAAGGTTTCTTCACAGACCTTTCGGGTTCGTGATTACGTTTACGCGGGAGATTCCCCTCCTTCCCCTCTTAGTCGAACGGTGCAATCAATCAAACGGGGCAATGCAATGCACTTCGTCGTCTCGTCGTCGTTCAGCTCACACACGAAGCTGCCAGTAAGGCAGGGGAAGAGGGAGGAAAGAGGGGGGAGAGGGAATCGCCAGCAACATTTCCTTTTTGTTTTCATTTTGAATAAAGCAACAACGGCAAACAAATCGGCCTACAATTTTCCATCAGAATTACTTTAAATGCATCAAATTACCCGGCAGCCATCGTGCGGACGTGTTGCGTGTGTGTGTGTGTCGTGCGGTGGTTTCATTATTTTGAGTAATTTCAATGATAAGTTCTTGATTGACATCCGACAACCACCGCAAGCACTCAGCGCTCAGCGTGGTAGCTGAAGAAGACCGAAAGCTGCAAAATGGTGCTGGCCGCCGACCAGTTCATTCTATCCCGCCCGTTTATTATGATCTCGTTGCACTTTTTTGCATTTGCACTGGTATGAATGGAAATGTTTGCGCGCGCAATTCGTACCCAATGATTACAATCCACTCAAAAGTAATAACACGCTAGACAACGCACCTGAATGTAGCGTTTAAATTGTCACTGTCCGTTCGGTTCGGGTTTTGCTTGCTGGGTATTTTCATTGTTTAAAATTTGACCTCCTCTGCTTCTTCGCCTTATGTCCTTTTGTGCATCGCAAAGCGACACTAAGTAAGACGTCTTCTTGCGAACTGAATGCATAGTGGTTTCAATGAGCGAAATACCTAAATTCTGTACAATTGCTCTTCAACTGCTTCGTGAAGACGTAAAAACCATATTTACTTTACATTTTCATATCAAAAATTGCCTAAAAAGTGCAAAAAATAGTTTGAATATAAATAGTTTCAACGAATGAACGCCGCTAAAATCACTTATAGGATCAACATTAAATTTCATAGCCAATCATTACAATCAATCATAAATTAAACTATGAAATAACGCTTCTATAGTGCTATAGGATTTCCAAAAAATGATTACCATAACAAATATCACATTTACGGACAAATAAACATTTTTTGAACAATATAACATAACATGATTTCATAACATAATTAACATAATTTCCAAAAATGACAACTTTGTTTGAAAATCTGGTCCTGATTTTCAACGTTTTGAGCAATTTGTTTCTCCCTGGGTTTGGGTGTACGATTGTACGATGTTTTCACTAACAAATTATCAATATTATATCAAACAAATATGTAGTGTCGTAAAGTGATAATGTTTAAATAAATTAACAAACAATTGAAATTAATTAACAACAACAAATATTGATGCATCATCCATACACGAATTCTTTAACCACTTCCAGAAGTACCATCGATATTTTTTAGCAATTGTTTATTGGTCATCTCTTCACAAAAATAGTACAAAAAGGCTCTTTTTCTTGTTTACTTTCAGAAAATGTGCCATTATGCGTTTCACCATTTGGGAAAGATGGTCAAGAATAAGAGAAGAATAAAAGTATGGTAAGTTAAACTAATAAACAACAACACGAATTAGCTATTAGAATGACAAGTTGCGGGTATTTTTATTCTATTCTGTTCTTATCTTAGAGAAGAAATGTGAGAAATCTTCCTCTAAGTATCGAAATAAACATAGATTGCGAGTGCTATGAACCTTATCTCCCCGAAAAGATAGCGAACAAACAAAACCCAACTAATTTAAACCCGACCAGCACACAATTTTTCAAAACCACACCACGAAACAATACCTTCAGCAGTATCAGTACCAAAAACAACATTTTAATTTTCACTTTGTCGGCATCGAAATCTATTGTTCTTTGCTGTGGAACAGCAACACTCGCGGCACCGTCGCTCCTGCGATAAAACTCATCGGCATGCGTACCCTTGACAAAGGAAGATTATCGGCTTTGTCATGGGTTTTCAATCTTCCCCGGCAGCTTTTCCACGGGACGTACGGAATTCAGTTTTTCCCCCGTTTCGTGTGCGAGGCCCGTTCCGGGACCCTTAATGTGATGCGTGAATTTACCACGGATCGCACATTTCGCCGATGTCAAACCACCGACATTGGGTAGGAAGGGCGGTTGGAAGAGAGAGAGAGAGATGTTTGGAGGAGAACCGAGGCTGATAGGTGTAACGAATTGCTGTAGAATGCCTGTAGAAGCCCGAAAACTCCCCCACCACCATTGCCGTTGGAGGTAAGAGGCTGAATTTTGATGAATGTTACAACGGGACGCTTTGAATTTTAATTTCTAAACCTCGTTTTTTTTAAGACAGAACTGATGTGTGTATGTTTGTGTGTGGTGCGTTGGTTTAGTTACAATCGCTAACCGATCAGCAGACGAACGGCGAAGGGCAAACTTGTTATTGGGGTTGGTTGTTTCTTCCGTTAATCATTTGAAGAAATCTCTGATCGATATCTGCGCTCTGCTATCGTGGTTGAAGCAACGGTAACAAGTCTAACCCTTGCTTCCTGAAATTTCTCATCAATTCCATTGTGTTTTTTGCTAATGAGATCGGTTTGGATGCGTTTGATTTAGCTAAATAGTAGACTTACACGAGGGTGCCTTAAATAATGCTCGAGGCAGGCAAAATGTTAAGTACGTTGTTTTGGCGTTTCAATGTTAACAGACACTAACGAGAGTGCATCAACTTTATAGTTCCCTCGCTCAAACGTGGGATAGAAAAGCTATTGAATATAAAAACAAATTACTATAGGGCTTGTTTATATTTTGAAAACACACAACGGGGGAAAAAGGTACTCGAAAACTAAATTGAACAAACCCATTCGTTCTGCTAAGATAAGAATAAAATAAAAATTTGAAATCTGATAACAACTTACTTGTTTGTGTTTTACTACAAATGTGCAAAAAGGAATGAAAATAGGAAAAGTGACACTATGACATAATAGTGAAAACATCTACTTGATTATAATACTTTGTGAGTTTGATCCGGTAGATCCGCCTGAAAAGGTGAATATTCACCTTACAAATCGTCTTCTCATTGCATGAGCTTGGTGTGACCACCTTCCAAAGGTCTTTGTCTTCACCATTTTCTGTATGATAAATCCATTCCCTGATCGTCTGGACAATCAATCTAGAACATCTATGCAGGTGATTCACCGATGACCGATAACGTCAAATGCTCACTACCAAGCACAAAATGCCGCACTTATCGATTGAAACATACTGCAGTATCAAATATTACATAATACATCTTAATGGTATTATTATTATGACACGTTTTTTTTATTGAAGTCACTTGCTTTTGGCTATGAAAATGTAATGCTCGTCACATCGCCGTGCTTTGCGAGCATTATTCTCATCAATTCTCTTAAATGCACCTTACGCTCTAGATTGCGCTCTTCCCTGGTTCTTTTCGTTGATAAGGTGAACTTTGCCTTCTTTCTCTGTTGCTGTTTATCTTTCTCTCGCCACGTTGTATTTTTCGCAATATTCTTGGAATAATACCAGTAACCATGTTCAGAAAATCATAAATATTAAGTCATGGTACAATGTATGAATAATACGTGTAGTAGGATGAATCTAATTACCATCAAACAACATTTAATAAGGTAAACTAAAAAACTTAAATAAAAAAGTGAAAAACACGATTTTAATGCACTATACTGAACAATAAAATACCACAAAGAAACATGTTTTAATATTACCTTTGTACTTTTAATCATCACGATCGGGTCAGCCATTCGAATTTATTTTTTTTCTTATTTTAAAATTTACAACAAAATATTACATGTAAGCCGGTCTCATGGTACAGTCGTCAACTCGTACGACTTAACAACATGCCCGTCAAGGGTTCAAGCCCCAAATAGACCGTGCCGCCATACGTAGGACTGACTATCCTGCTATGGGCGGTAATCCAAAAAAGTCACTGAAAGCCAACCCCACAAGTGCTACAGGCAGGCCTTGACCGACAACGGTTGTTGAGTTTTTACTAAAATAAATCAAAGCCTAAATCAAGCTGCCCAGTTACACTTTGAGAAGCGCTGACTTTAGTTGCATGCAAAGCCAACATCGTCTCGCATTCAAGCTTTCCATGCAATTTGCACGCACTTTCCATTGTGTGCGAGTTTTGTGCTCACGACAAGGTGGTGGTGGTGCCAAGCAGTGAGCAAATGAAGAAGAACACGTGTTGCAGGATAATCAAATAACATATATGTGGTCATATTTCACATTTTAAAAGAAGGACATAAGAACTCTACAACACAGTGTTTACAAAAAAAGACATTCCTCAGGGGAAGTATTCACACTCACCACTGTGTTTACTCCGGCTGATCACAAAAGAGCTCTATCAGCTGTAAAGTGATTGTAGTACCATTCAGCGTTTTAAACAAAACAGACTCAGGTTATTCGAAGGACATTGGTCCACGTAGTACACAAAGCAGATTGCAGCAGTACCTACTCATTTGTTATCAATCGTATGTACCAATTGCTCAATCGACGTTACTAAGGACGAGAACAGTCTAGACTGTTTGGTGATCTACTGTTTGGTGCAGTAGTACAAACAATAGAATACAAAGAGACGTTGGTGTTGCTTCGACTAAATAGATCTGTTTTATTTTGCTGCACAATTTGTTTCCTTTTACGTTGTGGCCTCTTTAGTGTCATATACTAAACTATTGATATAGTTAAATGATGTGTTTTTCTTCGATACACTATTGAAGTAATCGTGCAATCATTTAAATGTTTAAGTATACGCAGTAAAAATTAAAAAGATTCTTACGTACGTGTAGAATAGCTTCTTAGTGTATGCTGTAGTTGTTTACAAATCAACCAATCTTGCTTACTTTTTACGCTTTAAACGTAGGGGAGGTCACTATTACGCGTCTCCCCGATGATCGGTCATTGAACTTCGCTTGTTTCATTTTCCAATAAAACAAGAAAAGTAATTAAAATCGTCTACGTTCTAAAAACAACACTGTTCACGGGCATTTTTTTTTTCTCGAACTGATGCAAATCAATTACTTTGTAACCTTTGCACAGTAAACGTACTATTAGCCACACACATTACATACTTCGTCGCCGTTCGATGGTGCTACGCCAACGCTTATGGAGGTGTACTAAAGCTCTCATAAAAGCATTACCATAGACTACTTAAAATTATCCTTAGCGAGTAATTAGCAAACACGTGTTATCTGTGAAGCATGCATTTAAATGGAGATGATTTAAAAACGCTCTCAGCACTACTAATCATCGCTTGTTACAAATTTTATAGCTGGCAGCTTTACTGCTTTAATTATATTTTATTTTACTTTTTACAACCAGTAACCCAGGCCAGGCCCCGAAACATTATCCAGCGCCGTGCCAAAGGGCCGTAAAGGTAGTAGGCAGAACCTGTACCGACCTGTTGCAAAAAGGGCTTTGTTTTGGTAAATTGTAATTACAACAGCATCGATTACCGTAAACAGTTGTACAGAAACTAGCGTGTTTGCTACGCCAGCTCGTTAGAACTATTTGTTTCCCCGGGCTGAGTAGCTATATTTGTAGCAGCGGGAACGTTCCATCCAGTCAATCTTGTTTGTGCGTTTGCTAGTGCCGGACGGGTGTAACCAGTGAGTAACAGTGGTTCTTATCTAGAAGCGGCATCACACGGGACTCTTCCATCCCCTGCTACTAACAGTGTTTACTCCTGCTCGGCCTCAATCCTGAAGAAGAAATCGGAAATTGGAAATTCATCTTTTTGTGTGAGCAATAAGTGAAGAATAGTGTTCGCGATCGTTCATGTCGGAAGATCTTCATTCCCGACCGAAGAAAAAGCTCTCAATGTTGGGCAATGACTCGGGGTAGTCGCGTTGAAATCAAAATGGACCCAGCACGGCCAGACAATTTCGTCCCGTTATGGGCTATTTCCAAATTATTTATTATTCGCGCACAGCATCGATTACATGGCGCATTGGTATTGTTTTAAAGAAATTTATTCAAACCCAATTCTTCTCCCGCCGACCACGGTGGCACAAAGCCCGAAGACAGAAATCCCGGGACATGCCACAAAACATTGCCAAACCATATCGGCCATTTATGCAATCGCAACGCGACACCACACGCATGTCTGTGGGGGGGGTGGGGGGTGGGGTGACATAATTTCGCCGCCAGTCCATCCTGTTGCGGCTGCGGATTTGGCTGCGCGCGCGCGCGTGCGCTCGCGCAATTACGAATGTCACGTAAACTTTCTTTTCAGTACAATCAATCTTCCCTAAACCGATTGCATCATGCGTGTGTGTGTGTGTGTGTGTGCGCACACGCTCAATATGAATAATAATCGGGTGTCTGGGTGCCTGGGGAAGCCTGCCAATTGCCAATCGCTGCACTGTAGAGCCTCCCCCGTGCAGCCAGTAAAGTAAAGCTTGCGCCGCGCAGTGGCGTCGCACATTGCACATTCAAAAAGCTTCGCTGACACCATTCCTTCAAGGCTAGGCCGGTTTGGGGTGAGATTTACAGCGGGTGACAAAAGAAAAGAAAAAGAAAACGAAAACGAAACTACAATCTTATGCGTTGCAAAAACGACCAAACAGCCAGGACACTCGGGCAGTATTGCAGCCGTTGCACCATCGCCGAGGCTGGGAGTCCCTGACCAGACACAACATGGCGCACTGCGGGTCAAGCGCGTACAACCGATTTGGGGTCAACAGTTGGGACCAGAGCCTGAGACCGGGTGGCTCGAAACACAGGGGCAAAGCGGACGCCCGAAAAGTCAGAAACTTCCCAACCATCCCAAGCTTTCGGGGTGGGTAGGGGGCTGTCCGACTGTCGCAGCGAACCTGTTTCTAGAGCGTTCTCCAAATTTCGTAACACCACCACCAGGTCCAGGCCCGGCTAACCTTTTGGCCGGTCAAGGGCTTTTGTGCCCACGATGCTGCTCCGTGACATTTCGGTTCGGGTTTCGGAAAGCTATCCCCAAGGGTGGTGATATGTGATTACCATCAGTCTAGCTAAGCCGCCAGGGCGCTGCTAAGGCGCCGTGCGCCTGTGAGTCTTTACCATCACAGTACATTGACCTTCCGTTTCCCACTTTTTTAAAGGAAAACTACTAGCAGCAAGTGGGGCCAAGTGGTTGAAGCTTTCCCAAAAGCGCCAACGACATTGACCGACCGGCCCACCACAGCATCCCAGCAACCGGTGTGTGTGTGTTTGTGTGCGGCAAGTGGCTCTGGCTATGATCACTTAGAAATATGACATTCAAGGCCCCAATGTCAAGGTGGCCACCATGTCATGTAACACACACACACACACACACCCGCTGAGCTGCTCGCTTCCTCCCTTCGCTAATCCGTAAAAGCGTAAGAAGCAGAAGAAGCAGAAGAAGCAGAAGACGCATTAGACCCCCGACCGGCCCCAAACAAACAAACAAACGCAGGAGCGCAAGAATGGCAGCGTTTCCCAACGATACAGCCAAACAAACAAACAAAACAACAACAACAAAAAGCTCGCTTTCTATGCCACACACGTGAAAGATAAACAACATTCCCACATTGCCCCCAAAACGGAACCAGCAACCACCCCTTCGGGCTGTTTGTGGGGTCGGGGAAGGTCACGGCAAGGAAGTAAACGCCAGGGGCAGGATGACCGGGGTGGTGAAACGAGGAGGGTGCAGATGACACCTACTACCAAAAGCACACACCGACACACACACACACACACACACACACACACACACACACCGACGGATACATTGAGGAGATTTCGATTGATGTGAGATCGTCGACACGGCGAAGGTGAACAGACCTCGCCGACCTGCGATCGCGCCACGGCAGGTCGCTCCGATCGTCCGGTGGGTGGGGTGAGACGCCGCGCCGCGTCCAAGAATGTGGCTCTCGTATTGAAGTCAAGTGCATTTGATGCACACACACACACACACACGCGTACACAATGCCCGCTAACAACGCGGCGTCTAACGGCGCCAAACACGCGGTGGAGATCAAGCGTGCGTGAGAGAGAGAGAGAGAGAGATAGAGTGTGTGTTTCTGAGACGCACGCTTACGCGGCAAAAGAAGCGAGAGAGAGAGAGAGAGAGCGCGCTTGCTGTCCAGCGCAGTCGTGCAGAGTGGCAACGCACCGGTGCGGCGCACCGTTTTCGTTCGATGCCCTCTCCGTGTAATTTCAAGGACGCACGTGGTTTGATGGTTTCGGTGGTTCAGATTCACACACGCACACACTCGCAACCCCAGCACGTATGTACACACAGGGGAGGGGGGCTGGGGGGGGGGGAAGAACACTACTCTCCGGTCCGGTTTTCCAGTCGTGGCTTTCGTGGGGCGTTTATTCATAGTTTACTAATCAAAACCACAGATTAAAGCCCTTCTCTCTCTCTCTCTCTCTCTCTCTCTCTCTCTCTTTCTCTCTCTCTCTCTCTCTCACACACACACGCTATTTTTTGTACATCTCTCACTTCCATCTTACCCCTTCACCCCTTAATCCACATTGCCCTGCGATAACGAAGCGCGCGGCGTGAATGTCACGATGCGCGCGGCATTACGCACAATTCACGCACCGGTGAACAAAGCAGGCCGGGGGAAAGCAATCGCACGCAAAAAAAAAACCCGTCGGTCTCTCTCTCTCTCTCTCTCTCATACACACTCACACGCAAAAGCACCGAAAAAAGTGGGTTATTGTGGTGCGGAGGCGGGGGAAGAGGGAACGGCGAAGAGAGCGTGCGTGCGTGTGTGTGTGTATTCGACTCGGCCGCTCGGCGATAAAGCACACACTACCGAAATGCGCTAAGTACACCCGCAGTTGGGTCTGCGTTTGCTGTGGCGCGTTTCGGTTGTGTGTTGCGCCGCCGCCGCTGCCGCTCTCGCTAGCCATCGTCATCGTCGTTGCCTACTACGAATGCACGAGCGAGTGTGTGTGAGTGTGTGCGCTGGCTCGCCCTGCCAAAGCTTCGCCGCTTTCGGCTTCGGCCATCGGCGGTGGATGCAATAATAAACACTTCGCTGTCAGCCTCCGTGGCCGGTGGTGTGCACTTTCCCTCTCGTACTTGACGGCCGTACCGTCGTTCGGGGCCGTGGTCTCCGCTTTGCTGGTGTAGTTGCATCCCCGTTCGCTAGTAGTAGTGGTAGTAGTGGTAGTTACTGGTGCCTGGAACAGTACGGTACAATCGGCACACGTGAACGCACCCGTTCGGGACGACGGTTTGCTGCTGTTTTGTTTCCCCCTTCGTTCGGTGAGGCTGTGCTGTGAGTGAAATTGTGATGTCCCACACGACGGCGTGACGTATTGTCGTTGGTCAAGGACGTGGAGTGTGTGCATGCTTGCGTGTGTGTGTGTGTGTGCGTTTCGTTCTCGGTTGGCGCGGTGTGTGCGCTCGCCTCGGTGCACACGGTGGGTGCTGTAAGAAAAAAAAGCAGTACACAGACGCGCGCGCGGCCATTCTCAGCACCGCCAAACACAGTACCGCGGACCGTGCCAGTGTCGGTTGCACTTTCCCTTCCCCGGTGGCGTTTGATGGCATTTAAAGCGTTCGAAAGCGGTGCAACTACAGGGGGGAGTGAAAAGAGACACACTAACAACCCCCCACAAACTCGCCATGCATCCAAGTAATCCATGGATCCGTGTCCATTTGTGCGTTCTCTCTCTCTCTGTAGCGGTGAGTGATTGAGCAGCAGCAGCAATAACCGCCAAAATACTACACACTACAGTGTGTGTGTGTGCGTGTGAGTTAATTTTGCGTAATTTTGATGCGTGTGCGTGTACCTGAGTGAGTGAAGTGTGTGGTAAGCGAAATAGGCAAGTGTGGCTTTATAAACACAAACACACCCACTCGTAAAGAACAGCAACAGCAAAAGCAAAAGCGATTCCGGTTGAAGCGAACTTGCCCCAAAACAAACAGAAAACTCTCCCCCATTGCCGCCGCCTTCACATGCAAGCCCGCACAGCCGTCAGGATGAAGCAAGAAGTGGCGGTCGGCATGTACGTGGACGAGGATCGGGACGTGTACATGATCGAGCGGAAGGACACGATCGTCGACATCATCCGGATGCAGCAGCAGGCGGGCCTGTGGCAGACGCTGTCGGTCGACCTGGTCGACTGCGGGCCGGGCAGCCGGGAGGGCGACAACTACATGTCGATCATCAAGCGGGTAAAGGCCCACTGTAAGGCGAAATCGGTCGACGGGCGAAACCACGGTAAGTGAAGTTTGGAGGATTTAAGGAAAAACGAGGGAATTTCGTGCGTGTGTGGAGTAACAACAAATCAAATGTTCGTTTGAATTTTAAAACATGAACGCATGCAACCGTTTTTTGTGTGACTGCGTGGGTATGTGTGTTGTTTTTTGTTTGCTTCAGCTTATCACCCCCTTGTTGTACGTGTGATTTTACATTCCACCGCACAACACCAGTGCAGCTGTGTGAGTGGCCCAAAAGAACGCGTCGGTTCGCACGTAGAACACAACCGAACCGCGGCCACCCAAGTTCTAAGTTGAGCAATGACCGACCTTCACCGGGAGCTTTTCTTTCTTTCTCACTCTCTCTCTCTCTCTTTCTCTCACTCGATTGCACTCTATCGCACGAGTTCACACAACCCACCGGTGTGCAACATCATCGACCGGGTGCAATAACAACGCGGGGGGGGGTTTTCCTTCCCCCTTTTTTGTGTGGGCGCGCGGGATGCCTCGTATAGATAGAGCCGGGTTTTCACACCGTAAAGAATGTGCATTGAGCGGAAGAGGAAGGCTCTCTTACCCATCACCTCCACTCACTCTGCACTCCTCCTTGGCTCGCAATGCTCGCGAAGAAAATGCACCGCGGTGGAGACGCCCAGTAACTTTTGAAGTTTACGTGAAAGGGACACACGAATGCACGGGGTAAGAAAGCACAGTTTTAAATGGCCTTCGGGTGCGATGTGCCATTTAAAAAAAAGGGGAACCCTTTCTGTTTGCTTCCTCTGTACGCTGGTGCCCGCGCAAATGCAATTCGTTCTCGCAAGGTGTTGATGCAGGTCTTGGCGAGAAATCGATTCCTCTCGCGCACACAAGCGTCGGTTCCGTTACGAGCAGGAGCGAATTTTCTTTCAATGTCAAGTTCGGCGGTGGAACGGAAGCGACAAATAACAATGCACTGGCACACATACAAACACACACACACGTACGGGTGTGTGATTCAATGGCAGTGAAATGCAACGACCTCGGTTTGGCGCCAGTAGCCCGCTGCATTTGTTCGATATGAACCAGGCAGGAGGGAGGTGGGTGGGGTGGGGGGGGGGTGGTTGGAAGTTTTTACGATTCTACCACCAGCCCAGATGAGTCATTCGGGGTCGAACCAGTCGCTCGAACTCGGTATGGAAATTTTTAGAAAGAAACTGGAAATTTTCTGCTTGTGCGACTCATTGACCTTTGCTGGTATTAGTGTACTAAAAATAGAATTTAATCTTTTCTCTTATCTTCCACCTTTAACGTTTTCAAAATAGGCCAACACGGAATTGCTTTGGCTCTTTGTTTTTCTTCTTCATTTGTAAGGGAAAATGGTGAAAGAAAAGGAGCAAAATAAAAACCACTTTCATTGAAGAACCACCCATTGGCAAACCCCACCTGCACATGCTGCATCGGGAGTGCAACTGCAAGTACAAGCAGGACGCAAGACCCTCAAAACCCCATGCGGCACCCCACCCGGTGTTATCGATCCACGAAAAGGGGAAGCCACGCGGGCACCGAGGCGTTTTTCTCCCTCTTTTTTCTATTACATCCACCGTTTGGCATTCAACGCGCAAGATTAATGTTTGCATATGTGCACCAAAACTAGTCCATCCCCCGCTAGCGCCGCCGCTTCTGCAACTTCTTTCCCTCCCTGCAAAACGCGGGGAGGGGGGGCTTGTCCGGGCAGTTTGCCGTCCACCTCGCTGCGTGAGCGGACGAAATTTATTTCAAGGTTTTCTCTAAGCTTAACCCACTTTGCCGACTGGGTAGCGGTATCAGCGGCGGCACACACAACGGACGCGTTTAAATAGGTTAAAGCGCATCGGCTTATTTGTGCGGTTGTACGCACACGGGTGGCTGACGCGCGGCGGACGAAGGCTGGCCCGAGCAATTGATTCATTCACCACCGAAGTTTGCTTTGGCTTTGCCGATTCGAGTCAGTCAGTGAAGCAGTGAGTCGGAGTTAGAAAATGCCTGCATCTCCGCTGCATCGCACAATTGCGCATCGTGCGCCCAAACGTCACTGCGTGCGCTCGTCGATGCGTGCGTCACTCGCGTTGTGCGCTCGCTTTGTGCGCTAATCCCACCGCCCTATTGCGTAGCGGTTGTAATACCCACAGTGGCATGCTCTAATTGTTTGCCAAACCATTCTCCCCTCTCCTTTTCGCAGTGTTTACAATTTCGCTGATTTTTAAGCGTCAAATTACCAACCCGAACCGGCGCCGGCTGTTCCGGTGCGATGCCGCGTTCGAGAACGAGATCACCGCGTACGCGAGCATCGTCCCGGTGCTGCAGCGGATATCGCCGTACGATCTGCCGTACCCGAAGTGCGTGACGGCCGGCAGCGACGAGCACGGCGATCGGATCGTGCTGGAGGATCTGACCACGAGCGGGTACGCCATGCTCGATCGGCGGGTTGGGCTGAGCTACGAACACTGCATTGCGGTGATGAAGGTAAGTCTGCTAGGGGGGGGGATCAAAACCAACCTTTGCAACTGACTAATTGTGTCTCGTAATCCCCTCCCAGGAGCTGGCGAAACTGCATGCCGTCTCGCTCGCGATGAAGCACGCGCACCCGCACGAGTACGCCGACGTCTGCTCGAAGATACGCGAGATCGTGTACTGTCCGGAGGCGGCCGAGTTCTACACACATTCCCTCGAGTCGTCGCTGCGCGGCGCCCTGGACAGCCTGCGGTACAGCAACGGCGAGCAGGGCGAGCTGGACGGCCCGATCCGGGCGGTGGAGGGGCTCACCGGCCGGCTGTACCGCATCATGTCCGCGCTGGTGTGCGACGGCATGGACGAGGGCTGGCGCGTCATCTGCCACGGCGACACGTGGGTGAACAATCTGATGTTTAGCGCGGACCGGCAGCACGTCCGGCTGATCGACCTGCAGACGATGCGCTGCACCACGCCGGTGCTGGACATACTGCACCTGCTGTACACCAGCACGGAGCACTCGATGCGCCGGCAGTACGTGCCCGAGCTGCTGCTGCAGTACCGCCAGTCGCTGCTCGCGGCGCTGGGGGAGCATTTCTGCGCGTGCGAAGAGCCGGCCGCGGCCGCCGCGCTGCTGCGCCGCTACGCGGAGCAGTTTTCGTACGCCCGGCTGCGGGCCGAGTACGATCGCTGCCTGCCGTACGGGCTCGGCATCGCGATGTGGCTGCTGCCGGCCGTCACCTTCAACCCGGACAAGATACCGGACCTGGACGCGGTCACGATTCAAGATTTCAAGACGAAGAAGCACGACAAGCGCATCGCCCAGATCGTCTCGAACGACTACCACACGCGGATGCGCGACATTGTCCTGGAAATGTACGATCAAGGCGTGCTGCAGCGGCTCAAGAGCGACCGCATCTAGGGCGGATGTTGGGCACCAGCCGGCAGCGGTGTGGTGGCATTTCACGCGCGATTGGAGCGTCTATGTGCCAGAAACGCTGCCCGAATGGGGGAGAAGAAGACGGAGGGGGGGGGGGGATGGCGCACGGAGGGGACATAGGCGAGATAGTGGCACGGTGTTGGATTCAAGGGCGCGCTCGGTGCAACATTTCGATGTCGCCCATCCAGTACAGTCAACCCGTTTTGTGTACCTTCCATCACCACCACCGCCGCCGCCTCCCCGGGGCGGCCACTGTACAGTGTTTGTGTTATGCTTTAGTCAGTAGAAAGAACAACAACTCCTACAAATAGTACCGTACCCGGTTAGTGCGCATTTCAGGCGTCTTATGTGTGCGTTTGTATGTATGTATGTATGTGTGTGTGTGTGGTTGTGTATTAAGTCGACAATCACCGCACGACGCCCGGTTCCGAAAGATAGTGCAACCGACAGCAACTAACAACCAACAACAAAAACGCAACGTTTACAATTCCCCGCTCCGCAGATTGGCATCGGCCGGCGATTGCGCAATTGCAAAAAGAAGAAGAAGAAGAAAAACTAAGCGAAACCGGGCGGGCGGACAGAACCGGAAGATCGAATTCCCGATCGATGGGCCGGTGGAATACAAATTTGTGCCTACGCATGCGGCGGACCACTTGCCACGTGGTGTGTGTACACCGCTCACTGCTTCATCAGCCGCGCCGCGATGATGGACGGATCGATTGGATTGGGGCAGAGTTTGCTAGATCAGTAGTTACCAATTAAACCTGTTGTTGATGCGATAAGCAAGAAACAAAACCGCCTAGTGTAAGATGATCTGTTTTTGTTCGATTCAATAAACAGCTGTTACTACAGATGAGTCGTTTCTGGGGGGGGAGGGGAGGAATGCTTCCGCGTTGCCGACACAGCTCGTTCCCTCGCTCTGCCTGACGTCCTGACGACACGTAACACAACCTGACCTTCGGAGCCCGGATTAACGGTGCCGCTGCATACCATCCTGGGGTGGGACAATTTGTTTTGGTTTCACTATCACAGCTACCAACACACACACACTGTTGATTTGAGCCTAGGCTAGGGCGGGCTAACACGGGGCTAACACAGGAACACAGCAACCGGTGATGTTTTGTTTTGTTGGTCTCCCCCACATAATTACACTCCATTCTTTATTTGTATTGAAAAAGCAAAAAACACGGTCACTTCAAACCGAAACAAGCTGTATAAGAAATTTA